>NC_056742.1:44844635-45101209 GCF_019279795.1 Protopterus annectens
TGTTGGTTATACTATTTTGAGGCCTGTTCCACCCTGGTACCCCCCCCACATTGCAGTACTTTACAAGGCCTGCTGATGTCATTTACCTTAGAAGTACCTTTGGACACTCTTCAACCCTATAAGCTCTGTGGCACGTGTGATAACTGTGTATCACTATACTACAAATAACTAGATAGGAAGGGATTCTAATCTTAGCACTGGCAAATGTGTGTGTGAATGTGTGTATGTGTGTGTGTGTGTGTGTGTGTGTGCACGTGTGTGCGTGTGTGTGTGGGTGTGTGTGTGTATGTGTGTGTGTGTGTGTGTGTGTGTGTGTGTGTGTGTGTGTGTGTGTGTGTGTGTGTGTGTGTGTGTGTGTGTGTGTGTGTGTGTGTGTGTGTGTGTGTGTGTGTGTGTGTGTGTGCGCGCACGTGCGCATGTGTGTGTGTGTGTTTGTGTGTTGGCTATACCATTTTGAGGCCTGTTCCACTCTTGTGACCCCCATTACATTACTTTATAATGCCTGATTATGTCATCAGTTGTAGATTCACTGTTGAACATGTTCTAGACATATAAACTCTGAGGCGTATGAGCTAAATAAGCAGCACTATAATGCTTACAAGTAGGTCGGTAGGGGTTTGTATCTCAGTACAGCCAACTATACTACTGTGTAGATCTGCATGTGAAGTATATTCCCTGTGTGTATTGGTTATACCATTTTAAAGTGTGTTGACCCCCCACTGCATTACTTTAAAGAGCCTGTTGATGTCATCCACCTTACATGTACCATGTTAAGCTCTACAGGCCATACCACTCACCTGTACAGATGTATGCAGAATGCCTAGATGTTTGCAACATATATGCGGTGTGTGTCTCCTAACAATGGGGTTTTATGACAAGTTATTGACAAATATGTAACAGTTGCCATAGTTAAAGACATGTCAGCTTCAGATGTCATACTCATCTGAAATGTCATCCAGATTTAAAGTCTGTTACCCTATCACTTGTCCAGGTTTGTAAGAGGAATATGTGAGAACAGTCACTATTTTGGGTGGTTTATCTCACCATCCATGAAGGCATTCCCAAAATTAATGGGTGTAAGAGGTTGTGAGATATGTCCCTGGCATATAATCTCCATGGCACATGCAATATGTACGTAACACTATATTACAGACAAGTAGATAGGTAGGGGTTGTAATTTGACTATTGTCAACTGTGTGAGTGTATGTGTTTCTGTATGCATATCCCCTGTGGCTGTCTTGCCTGTGTGTATGCAATGGTTATACCATTTTGTGTGGCTGTTCCACCCTTTTAACTCCCCCATTGCCAACCTAGCCACATACCCTACAGATGTCATCTACTTTATAAGCACAGTTACACATTTTCCAACACAAAGGCACTGTGCCACATGCAATAGTCATGTCAGTCTGTATTGTACATAACTAGATAGGTAGGTCTTCTAATCAGAAAACTGTCAACTTTGCATGCATTTGTGTCTGTGTGTCTCAATGCAGTTCCCCATGCAGCAGTGCATGTGTGTTTCAGATGTCTCCACCATGTTAAGGGCCTGTGAACCCTACATTGGCAATCATAACATTCCCTGCAATTGTCACCTACGTGAATAGTAGTGACAGATACTGCAACATTATAATAGCTCTGTAGTGCTTGTTTTATATATATAGCAGTATTGTTTTAAAACTAGGCAGGTAGAGGTTTTACTACCAGTAAGGGTGGGTCATGTGTATGTGTGTGTGTGTGTGTGTGTGTGTGTGTGTGTGTGTGTGTGTGTGTGTGTGTGTGTGTGTGTATACTGGGTATGTGTGGGCATACTGAAGGGACATTGTGGGTGGTAGTGGGATATTAGTGGGATATCAACAAATGGTACAGATTCAGCCCCCAACATCCCCAGTGGTATCTCACTATGACCACCATCATTATCAGAGTCTGATAAGACACTGAGATCAGGTATGACCACCATCATCATCAGAGTCCTATAACACACTGACATCAGGTTGCAAGGGGGAGAGACCCTAACCCCACATGTTCACCTGTGAGGGGAAGACGACAAATGTAAAGTACTACCTGCGCTATAATATGTGCTGTGTGTGAATCACACACACACATACACACACACACACACACACACACACACACACACACACACACACACACACACACACACACACACAATCACACACACACACACATACACACAGGTGAGGTGGCCCAACGGCATTATACAGTCTACACTTTCTGAATTATGACATGCAAGTCACACAATCAGACCACAACAGACACACTCTGGACAGGCCCTCAATAACATGCAGTGCACCTATGTCCTGTTAATGTTGCTACTACTATACACCTGTGCGATACATGAGGAGTGGGAGTATGTGATGGACCTTCACCTAACACACAATGCACCCAAGTACACAATACTAATGTACTTCTGTATAGCACAGTGGCAACACCTATACAACAGTATGTGCCAGTATGTTACAGCTCCTGTGAATAGGATCCCATGATGACCAATGTGATGCACCGTAGTTAACCTCACCACTAGTAAACATGCACATATTGCGATATGGCTAAGAGTAACAGTTATGTGCATAGAAAACTGGCTGCTCTCAACATGCCCAGAGTATTGGTGAGCTACAACAAGACAGTTCCACACTCACTGGCTTCAGGTTGCTGTTCCCCAGCCACACCAGTGGGACCTATATAGTTGTGGGGGAGAGGTATGTGGCATTGGTACAAGATATTATGTGCAAATATGAACATGTACAGTACAAGCTGTGATACTACCCAAATTGCTGATATTCACAATAGCTGTGCACTTGAGTGCATTAAAAAAAACACCACCCACAAATGCAGTTTGGCCTGGCATATGCATCCAGGTATGCAAAGGCTACCACTATGACTGCTACAGTATTGAAGTGATGCCCACTGGGGCCTTACCTGAATGCTTCTTGGCTGTTGACTGTATGCCTCCAACCTCCACGACATATATAGTGATGGTTTCCTGGGAGGCGGTGACTGCATCAAGGTTTGCAAGGAACTCCTTAGTGGATGTGAGTGGTGCTTGTGTAGGAGGCCTTCCACTTGTGGCAGCACGGTCCCTGGCCACAGCTGAAGCCCTTTGCTGTGCATTGTGTACCAGGTCTGTGTTATGGTGTCGGACCTATTCGTAGGTTCTGTCCCGGTGTCTCACGTTGTTGATTGTTGCTACCAGTTCTGCCCACAGGGCAGTGCATTTCTGCAGGTTATGCTGGATCCTTCCCATGGACTCTGAGGGCATTGATAATTTCTGCAGTCTCAGCATCTGAGAATGTCGGGTTCTGTCTGTGGTACATCCCACCTGAAGACATGAACAGGGGAACACATTACAGGACCGCATACATTGGCCACCATTATGTACAGACCATGCACATCCACTTTTGCTAGCACTATTCACCACTAACACCCACATCATACCCCTGACATCTAGCAGTACAGCATGTGTGTGAGTATTTTAACATACTGGCATTACAGCATGCGTTCCTCCCCTGATTTTTCATGATTCCCCCCAATGAGGACCATTAATGTGCATAATCCTCCATTCATCATTCACATCACACAGCAAATGCAGCAGCTGGGGATATTATAGAGGTTCCCCACCAGAGAATACCAGGCCATCAAACGTCTACCGTACACCTATAGGCTATAAGGCCAACCTCTACCCAGTGTCATACATACACCTCCAGAGTAATTTCACTGTGGCATGTGAGGCAATCACAGACTCCACATTGCTAGGACTGCTGCATGAATGCAAGTCATGCACCACTGTGCTACACACACACACACACACACACACACACACACACACACACACACACACACACACACACACACACACATATATACACACCCTCAACCTGGTGAGTGACCTGGACTGGCTTGGTTGGCAGCTCAGATGTGTTTCACACATAATCACGCTGCGGTGGAATGGGCACTCTGTTCACATCAGGCAGGGTAGCTACCTAAGCCTTTGCAGGTATAACCTGGTCAAATGGATGGTTAACAGCACATACACCCTTGGGATACTGCCTCTGTCCTTGTTGGATGGGGACATTAGTTGCTGCCTTGCATACACATGGGCTAACATGTGGCCTAGATATATGGCTTCTCAGGGCCCATAGCCTAGTAACTGGGGGTGGTACCAGACTACCAGAAATGGCCTGACTGCTGTGACAGACTGTGTTGTTATGTGTCTATCACATCACTGTCATCGACTGCTGGGTGCGTCCTATGGGCAACATTACAGTACCATGTCATCGAGCCTATATCCGACAAATAGGTGAGTGTTACTACAGGTGCATGTGGACATTTCAGGAATATCTGAGGTATACAATAAAAGAGAGTTGTGCATATGTGGTGTAGGGTGACCTCCTCATAGGTATTTGACATCTACAGTGCACAGATGTTTGCAAAATGGATACATGTGCCTGATAGATGTAGACCCTCCCTGCCAGACAAATGTGTATTTTCTCACACCAGTTGGACAATATGTTATGATTGTCCACAGAGTTTGGGGAATGTGTCTGTGACATGCCAGACCCCTGCAAACACAGTAATGGTACATGAATATCTGGTACTGTGTCCATTCCCTTACGTTGGATCCTCAGTATGTATATACTGAAGTTGAGCCAGAGCCAGCATCCCCCACTACTAGTACATATAACCTGCTGTCCTGTTGCAGTGGCTCACCAGATATGCTAGGTATAGGTGTCAGGCAATTAGATACAGGTGTGGAGTACCCACTGACCTAGTCAGAGTATGTCAGGAATGGTCAGGGAGTCCTCAACAATCTGTGAAATAATCTTGTATGATATTGGCAGACTGAGAGGAGCTCAATGATGGTACATGATGTGATATGCCAGCTTTATCCACCAGTACGTACAGTCAGGGTGATGTCTATGCACTGGCCCAGTAATCAAGGAGCCTCAATCCTCACCACTACCACCAGTGAGGGACATACACAATGGGAGGAATAAAAGTAAGCACACAGTAAAATACAACTACCCTTCAGAGCACACAGAGATCACAGTCAGTCTGGGTCTTGATTCTCCCTCTCTCTCTCTCTCTCTCCAGAGCCCCAATAAGACTCCCCACTGGCACAGCTACATGGTTAATATAACAGCAGAGCAGCCAAACCAAAACATCCATCACCCTCTTTGTCTGACCAATGCTTCATTTCCCTGCCCATCCATGTAGCTGACACACACACTTTGAGATTTGATTCATGAATCACACACAAACACAAGCACACACACACACACACACACACACACACACACACACACACACACACACACACACACACACACACACACTCTCCTGGGAAAGGCTGGCACAGGTTTACTAACTATTGCCCCTTTTGCCCACACTTAAAGGTAGTTCTGACTGCCACAATACAGCTGTTTATCAGCTACTGCAAGGCCCTTACCAAATGGTGATGAATCCTACTGTGTGATGTGCCTATTAGCCAAATGGTAAGTGTGACCAAGACCAAAGCTATTGAAGTGGGCTATACAGTGTCACCAAATACATATGCAAGTACTCAAAGAACTTACTTAGTTCTATACAGACCAGACACAACTACAAAGTTTACCTATATTTAATAATAACTAATAAAGGAATAAGATAATAATCAATACAGCAACTACAGAGTTCAGACTTACAGGGAATAATTTAAGACAACATTTCAGGACAGTCTGAAATAAATACTGCAAACATATAAGGTAATAGGTTCATAGTTTCATAGGCTGATACTAGGGAATTGGCCCGAAGGCCCTTATAAACCTAGCCAAGAATTTTGCCCATATTCCTTCAAAGTCAGCACCTTTTTCCCCTGTCTAGCAGGGACACAGGTGGAATCCCAGGGGTGTGTGCTCTGTTTCCCATCCAGTTGTCCAGGTTCCTCTTAAAGAGGGCTAGAAAGGTACTCTGCTTGATATGGAGAGGGAGTCTATTCCACAGATGGGCGAGGCTTTGGGACGCAAATCTATCCTGCCAACAAGTTCTATTCATGTCACAGACCAGGTTAAGGCCTTGTGAGTAGGTTGCCTGAGTTGAGTTTGTCTTACTGGTAAGCAGCTACTCCATCTAGGCTGAGTTGTAAATGGCCTTGTGTGCCAGACACAGGTCACCTCTGAGCAGTCTGTATGAGACTGAGTAGAGGGACAGGGCTTTTAGCCTATCTGTATAGGATAAGTGTTTGAGACCCTGGATTTTCCTGATCAGGAACCTCTGTGGTCTCTCCAATTGCTGCATGTGCATGGCAAGGTACATGATGAAGGGAGCATTTTACTTGATAATGGGTATGATAAGGGAGGAGTACAAAGATGTTTTGACCTCCTTGTTCCTGGATGCTATCAACCTGAGTGCCCAAAATTCTCCCGACTGATTGCATGCTTAGTACATTGTTATTAATGTCATAAGTAGTGGGGGATGACAATTTCCCCAAAGGGGATACTGATGCACTTCTTGGCATTCAGTTTGAGGCCATGCTTCTGGTGCCAGTCATTAGTACGGGTAAGGCCCTCTTGGAGGATGTTCACATCACTAGGGGAATTTAAGACAGCACCCAGCTTGCAGTCATCTGCAAACTTGATCAGCCTTAGACTACTAGTTGTGGCTTGCACCTCAGAGAAGTATATGTCAAGCAATAGAGATCCCAAGACTGATCCTTGGGGTACACTGCTCATTATCGGTTCTACTACTAGAGGCAGCTTTACCTACTTTGACTGAGTGGGTTCTATCAGTGAGCCAGTTAGCTAACCATCTAGTAACATATAGGCTGATACCTACCTGAGAGTGTTTATGTATTATGCCTGGGTGTGGAATAGTGTCAAAGGCTTTGGCTATTTCAAGGTAGGCACTGTGCACTATCTTCCCCTCATCCATGGCTTTGATGACTATTTTGAGGAAGTCGACCAAGTTTAACAGACATGAGCTCCTTTTGACAAAACCAAACTGTGTGGGGTCATGCATTGGAGGTTGCAAATGTCTTTGTTTATAAGGTCCATGATAATGCATTCCATGGCCTTGCAGATCAGGCTAGTTAGGCTGATGGGCCTATAATTGCCTAGGTCAGTGGACGCTCCACCTTTGCGTAGAGGTTTGACAGTGGCTGTCCTCCATTCAGCTGGGATGAAGCCGGTGCTCAGGCTGTGGTTGAACAGGGTGTCTAATTGAGCTGAAAGCTCATGCCTGAGTTCATGTAGGATATAGGCAGGGACGTTATTGGATCCCATGGAGACTTTATTTTTTGCCTTTCATGGTGATGAGGGGAGGGGGCAGGTGCTGGGGATTTTCCACTGTACTGACGGGGGGACAGCGGTGTGAAGTTTTCACTGAATCTGTCTCCCAGCAGGTTGGCTATATCTATGGTGTTTATGTATAAGGTGTCATTGACCACCAGTTCACAGCAGATTTGGCTGTTGCCTTTGAGATTGCAGACATATGTGAAGAAGGCATTTGATTGTCCTTGGTGGATGTGGCCAATTTGTACTCGAAGTTAGCCTTAGAGAATTTCACCAGTGACCTTATTTGCTTGTTCAAAACAAGAAAAGATTGGTTCAAACTTGGCACCTGCTCCTTCTTGGTCCTGGACAGCAATCTTCTTCTTCTATTATAGAGTTTGTTTATTGCTGCTGTCCACCAGACAGGTTTACTCTTCCTTGAGGAAAATGATTTGCTCCTGTCAGGTATTGCTGAGTCCATACAGCTATGTAGGTGCTGGTATATTTTCCTGGTGTACACTTGGACATTAGTGCTAGTTCCAACTGAAGGGACTATGGCTGTGAAGCTGCTTATACCTGTTCTGAGGAGATTGTAGTCAGATTCGGAAATGTGACAAGGTGGGATAAGGGGAGATGGTGACTTCAAAAGTGATCACTTTATGGTTGGATCTTACCAAGGAGGATGACACTGTAGGAGAGCTACAGTGGCTACTCATTTTTTTTAGGACCAGATACAGGATATTTTCACCTCACATAGGGGTGTCAACCAACTGATCTAATGCATTGCCATTGACAAAGTCGTGGAATCTCTGGGTGTTTATGCTTGGGCTAGAATAGGTTTTGCATTCTATGGTTGGGTAGTTAAAGTCACCCATGATCAGGGTAGAGGGTTGAATCTTGATGGACTGAAGTAAGTCCAGATAGGTGGAGTGGGTGTCCTGAGCCATGGTTGGGGGGTCTGTAGCTAGCTATGATTTGAATATGTGTTTTGTCAACAATTAACTGCACTTGGAGTGCCTCTGTGTGTCATACAATTTGACCAGCCTGGAGGTGTGTATGTCTTTGATAAATATTAAAACTCCTACTAGTAACCACAGGAAATGCTATAAATAATACAAAACTCCACAGCAGTCCGGAAAAGAAAGCCAGTAAAGGTCCATACACCTTTAGGCAAAGACAAAGCCAAGCCAAACCAATATGGTATAATGTTTAATACAAAATATCCACACCAAATAAGCACTTTCATTTCACCCACGGAAACTTCATCAGAATGGTGTGTCACAAACAAACTTAAAATAATCAAAACCTGTATGTGAGTGGCTGTATGTTAATTACACAATGTTTGAAAATTTAAAGAAACATCACAGAAACTTGTATATTCTTGTTTAACATATATACACACACATATGCACGACACAATTTGGTAAAAATATTTACAAATATTTACAAAAATGTATGTATGCAAATATTATTTACAAAAGTGTATAGAATCCCCTAAACATGACAACAAAGATGTTATAAAATGTCTGCTTTCAGTTTCAAGGCAGGAACTATAGAAAGGTGGTCATTTAAACCAGAGTTTACACAGACATCAAAGAACATTTGCCATATCATCTCTTGATATTCCAACCTGGTTTCCCAATCACCACCCCTTTTTGGAATCTGAACTTGCTGTCTCACCCAGAATTTAAATTTGGCTGAGGGAAAAACTAAACGATGTCTGTACAGGGCATTGGTGTCTTTACCCCTGTTTAGATCATATAAGTGCTCATATATTCTCTGTCTAAGACATCTCTCAGTCTTGCCTATATAGAATGCATAACAGATGGTACAATATGCCATGTATACTATTCTTTTAGAGGCACAATTGTGGTGTCCATCAGTAGGAATAAACTTATCCAAGCTTGGTAAAAAATAACTTACTGTTATTGACCACCATCCAGCACTGTGCACAACTACCACATCTGGAAGTACCTTTATTTGTGTGCAGTGTAAAGTTATTAACTCATGATGCATTCTCAAACAAGTTCTTTAGGTTGGCACATCTCCTATAACTAACCTTAAAGGAATATTGAAAAAATGAGTGAATGTTGGACATCATGGCAAATATATTCCAGAACTCTGCCTCCTTTGGCTTTGTAGCCCTCTGCTTGGGGTCTGAAAGTATGATAGGATGAGTAACATGGTAAGGTTGGGATGCTCTCCACAGCTTTGAACCAGGTTTCAATGACTGCACAAATGTCAGCATCCTCTAGGGCAAGGAATATTTGCACTGAGTGCAGTTTCATGCTAAGACTCTTAGCATTTAGCAGCATGACCTTTAAATTTCATTTATATGAATATTTTATGTTGGTAATATTGTGCTGATGACTTTGCCTAAAAAAGGCACTATGGTGGAGGCAAGAGCCTTTGCCAGAAGCCTAAAGCCCAGGGGAGACAGATGAAGGCCATCTGTGGCAAAGCATCATGCTCTGTCAATCATGTACTGGCTTTTGACTGAGACACCAAGGATTCTATGTTCTTAATGTGATTACATCTTTAACATATTGTGTTCTTTGGTGGTAGTAGTAGAGGGTTGTCTGTGTACATAAGGCAGTTGCTATACTGTCTCAAGTCATCCATCCATGGTTATCGGAATCTGTGGAACAGAGGTGAGGGATAGTAGAGAAGGTGCTATCTGAGGAGAGTACCTATAATTGTGAGTATGGCTGGATAAAATCAATACAGTAGCTGCAGGTGAGGGCCTCACTCACACAGGAGTGCTGGTAAGGGAAAATGCAACTGTGATACCTCACAAAGGATTAAAACAGCACAGTGGTTGTGGTATGCAATGTGCAAACAAGCACAAACCCACACAGATGCTGGATTTAAATACCACAAAAACAAAGGTAAAATAGAAACACTGGAACTGACCAACCAACCCTTGTCCCTGAGCTCTTAGCTCAATACCCTATGGCAGACCAATTCCAACCAATTCACTTACTCCCAGTAAGTGCAGGCAGGCCCTTCCCAACACAAGATGGTGTAGCAGGAAACACAGGAATCACACAAACAGATGTGAATACAGCAAAACCTATAACTAGACTATGCTAAAGATATGTAAACTCTGTTTGGGTTAGTTTAGCACAAGAGAACAGATACACACAAATATAACAGCAGCAAAGAAGAGCAAACTGATTGAAACAAATTGCCAAATTAACCAATATAAAAGCTCAAAACCTAGCCCTGTTCCAGCAGTCTTAAATCAGACAAGTTCTAACTGCAGACTCCTGCCACTAGGGTGCTGGGGAATCCACTCCAAAAAAGATGGCCTGGATTAGTGCTCAAGTTATGCAAACAAAGCTAGGTTCAGAAGGTCTGAATCTAGCCTATGCTACAACCAACAAGGTGCACCAGTTTCAGAAAGAAACAATTCAAATAAGTGGGCACAATAAGCCTTTAACCAGCTATTCCTAGCTCAGAAGGGCAGAATCTACCCTCTCCTCTCACAAGAAGCAGACCACAAACCTTCTTAATGTAAAATAACTGGCCTGAAGGCTAAATGCTTAAACCAGAACTAAGACACTTTTAGAATAGCAGACACTAAGCCTTCATCCAGTAAAGGCCAACTTAGAAGGATGTAAACTACCTCTCCTGTCACAAGAGTGCAGACCGCAAACCTTTTTACTGTAAAACAACTGGCGTGAAGCCAAAAGGCTCAGAATAACAGTTACAGTTTAATCAGGCTACTAACAATCAGTAATAAATGCAGCAGAATAAGTACAATTGAGTACTTTTAAGAACAGGCAGCAAAAGCAAAATAAAGTAGCAACAAACACAAATACAGTAAAATTATATTGTTTTAGGTTAAGTGGAAGGGATGAAACACAATAATTTAAGTTTGGGAAACCAAGGGGGGGGTGGCTTCCCAAATGATCTCTCTCTACTCATTAAAATAAGCTGATGGGATGGGACTGGGAGGAGTGTCCAAAATGAGATTTATAGTAGGGGAGGGCATCACAAAAGCCACCAATTTTAAGAACACAAGGACTGGACAAGTCAGAGGGGGAACTCTTAAAACTCCACCAGAACAGAAAACTTAAAACAAAATAAATGTACTATTAGAATAAGATACAAAATAGAGGTGATCAAACCTTAACTAAAGGGCTTTAAATCAACATTAAATGCAGAGATAACTGATACTCAGAGCAATGCAGACCACACAAACATCAGACAGATATACTATACTATATTCCCATCTATATGTAAAAGATTTGACATTTACCTAGTTCCTTACTACTAGCAAGGCAAATGTAGATGAGTGGATGTTGTCAGATACAAAGATGCATACAACATGCAAAGGTTTTTTGCTGAGACAGATCTGAAAGTAATAATGAACATTAATGCTGGGTTAGCTCAGATTACATCAGTGTTTATCACCTGCCTTCACTTCCCAGGCTAACAGCAACTAACATACATTTTAACATCTCTACGTCAGAAGTACATATCTGTCTGATGTTTATGTAGAACTGAAAGTCATAGCACAGTTAACACTTTTACATTTTCAACCTAGTAATTATTTATGTTTCAAGACAGTACAAAATCCTCTAGCTGTAGACATTTATTTTTGCTTGCTGTACTGAAACTGAGATAACACTTTCATAAAACAAGTTCAGCTTATTTACTTGAAGTTTTGCAACTTATGTCTGTATGTTCGAAGCTTCCAGCTTCTACTATTAACACATACATTTGCACAGATAATACTTTATATACATTTCTGTTCTTTGCCAGCATAGTACACTGTGGCTACACTCCTAAAGTTCAGTGATACCTCCCAACCTCTTAGAGCAAGACATATGCACAAAAGCACAAATAAATCAGGGACAAAGGCCAAAAAATAGTGACACTTTATAAATATTGCTGTTAAACACTTAGAGAAAGTTGATAGAATACCAGGTTTTTGGATTTGAGTGAATTTTCTGATATTCAGATGTGTGCTGTTATTTTATGACTTCAGTCTTTAACAATTTACCAGGGATTTGCCAGACAAAACACAAATGTATTTGTAAATGATTAAATATATGAGGCAAACATGTGGTCTGCAAAGCTCTCGACAGTTGAGAGGTATGAGCTCAGTACATAGCATAGAGTTCAACACACACCTCTGCACCAGTTGTTTAATATCCACATAACATATATACAGTAGATCTCTTACATTTGTAAGACAAGCATATGTATCATATTAATATTCACAAATGACATGATTATTTACAACATCCCAGTTAGATGGGCTGCCAGTGTCACAGTCAGTATTGTACAACAGACAATCCAGTAGTAGTCATATATGAGCTGACCCTTGCTGGGGTGACTCAGGGGCCAGAGCTGTGAGATTCCTATTATATAACTGAAGACACAATCCTTCAAATGCACTTTGATTGAACTTGAAAGCAAGAAACAGCAAAATACCAAAACGGCATATAAGCGATTTCTTTCCCTGGGAAAGAAATTACTTAGCTGCCTCCATTACATTGCTGTTTTCCTCACTGTAGTTTGATCTCGGAGTTATTATATTTAAGTTGAGGGGGTTGGGGGGCAAAGTCCCCCACTTTATGTAATGTTTTGAACTTTTTATTTTTATTTTATTTTATTTTTTTTTGGAACAGGAATTTTTTTTCCTGGGGAAAAAAAATTGCTGTTCCAAGTGGTTGGAATTGTAAGCTTTCACTTACATGGGGTTGATAAATCAGCATTTGCTTTTTTAAGCATTCGCTTATTTAATATAGACCCGGGCTGTGATCTATGTCACTGCAGACAGAGCCATCGGGAATGGCTGTAGATGCTGGAAAGCAGACTAACAGCAAAATGTTAGTCCAGGAAGTGTTGTTGAGACCTACTGCTTAAAATCCTATTTCCCATGACTGCATCTACCCATCTACATTCCATTACATGCTTAAGTGTATGACATTCATGCTATAGTGCTGTAATCCTTTGTCAGAAGAAATCCACAAGCAGTGTTTTAAAGAATCACAGTCTGTCTTCATGAAGAAAGTGCCAGACCTGTTTAGCATAGGCGGCAGCTTGCATTTTGTAGGTAATCCTCATGAACAGGTGATGGCCTATGCACCAATCTATGTCTCCCACTTGCTAATTGCATCCAGAACAGCTGTGTTGCCTTTCCATTAGCCAATGACATGGCAACACAGTGCCATAGTTAAGGACTTCATGTGGGCCTTACCCCTTTTCCTGATCTGTGAGGAGGCCATTATCAAGGTGTGGGAGCTACAGCATCACAGAGGGTAGGAGGAAGTACTGTCCAATGTTTGGATTGATGTATGTCCACAGTTTTGCATGCTATGTCTGCATATCTCTCAACCTCTTAGCACAAGAATTCTGGACAAAGTACGACAAATGGGGGGACTAAGGCACATAAATAGGGACAGATTTTAAATATTGCTTTTATAAACTTAGAAATTTGCTAGAGTAACAGGATATGATTTGACATACATTTTCTGAGGGATTTGAAGTCTGAAACTCAAATGTATATACTCATTTAGTGACCTCATTCCTAATATTATCCCAGTGATTTGACAGAAAACCACAAATGTTATGAGGAACAGGCCAAACATATGAGGCAAAAACCTGGACATTCTGTGGAAATCTGTACAGTTGAGAGGTATGTATGCCTGGCCATTGTTAACAGATTTTCAGATTCTGTAGCAGTGTACTGTGCAAATGTGTGTTGGGGTGAGTAAGGAGACAGGTAGATGTGAGTGCCATAGATCCTTTTCTATCTGACTGTGCATGCTGCTACAATTGATGCTGGTCTATCAGCTGTCTATGTTTTTAAGGGCCGACTGAGACATGTTCCTTAAAACCTCAACATCCCCCCACCCAACCCTTTTTGTTTGGCTGTTGTGTGGATGCCCTGCTCTAGGTTTTTGGGATCAATGTTAGCTCTGTGGCAGGTAGTAGGACATACTGCTGCATGTGTAGCAGGCCACAGCTGCTGCATTCTGGCCAGGAGTCAGACAAGGGATTGTGACACTGGGGGAGAGCAAGCTGTTACTGTCAATGAGGGTGTGGGGTCAGCTGTTGTGTCACAGCATGCCCTGGTTGAGGGTACCCACAACAGTCCAGGTGAGGCATGTGCCTGTGGTGCATATGTTATGTAATAGTGAAATCCAGAGAGTGTTAGGGAACATTTAGTACACATATTCATAATTGTGAAATGTGTCCCACCTTCCAGGGCTTTAACGTGCTACTGTGGGTGGCAGTGACTGCGGTAGGAGCAACCAGTTTTGCTGGACATTGCAGGACTCCATTATTCCTTTGTTGTATTGATATGCATGTAGTTGTCATGCCATACACCAGGCTGTGGGCCAAGACTGTGGATTTCTACATGTGACAGATGCTAGAACTTTAACAGATGGAGCTACCAAGTCATTCTTGTGGCAGGTGTATTTCTAAGACATATGTGCATGCATACAGTGTGTAACACAGGATTAGCATGGACATGTGTGTTCTGATAGGTATGACGTGTGACACTGAGCTGTCTGTCATACTTTTGTAACCCCAGTCTGCACTGCCTTGCCAGTATGTGTGCACACAGAGTAGGTTTTATGAGGACCCTGCCATGAATAGGGGGCACAACTGTGGGTATTTAGCAACAGTCTGCGCAATTGTCAGCTCTACCAGATGCTGTAGGCCTCCTGTACATCTAGCTGCATTTATTTGTCTGTGTACTGGTTCTGTGTGTGCTTCAGAAGCCCAGGTACACTGTGATTTAGGCCAGTATATATAGGAGTATTGTTTGACTGGAAATCAGGATATGTTTGTAAAAACAGTTGTTGTTCTCTACAGGTCAGATGGATTACTTGTGTGTAGCTCTGGCTGTAGTTCAAATGGGTCTGGGGTCAAAATTTGTCAATGATGTCTTTTTCCCTAAAGTTATATCCACCTATTTCATTATATATTTACAAATGCATCAGTAAATCTTCAGAGCTGATTTGAGGTAGTGTTGTGTTGCTGTGACTCTGGTTCAGAAGGTCCTGTGTTTAAAACATGGCAGCTTTGTCTTTTTTCCCTAATGTTACATGACTATAATGCATAATATTTTCACAAAAGCATTACTAATTTTCACAGCTGATTTGGCTTATTTGTGTGTTGCTCTGACTCTAGTGCAGAGGGTCCTGAGTTCAAGGCTTGGCAGTGATGACTTTTCCCCCTAATGTTAAATGACTGTGATGCATGATATATTTACAAAAGTATTACTAATTACCATAACTGATATCCCTTAGTGATGTGTTGCTCTGGCTCTAGTGCACAGGGTCCTGGGTTCATGTCCTGACAGTGATGACTGTTTTTTCCCCCTAATGTTAAATGACTGTAATGCATGATATATTTACAAAAGCATTAGCATTCCTCACGGACGATTTGGTGTAGTGCAATGTTGCTGTGAACCTAGTGCATAGGCTCCTGGGTACAAGACCTTACAGGGCTAGTTATTTTGTTTATGGGCAGAACAGAGGCTAAATGAGATAAAGTGATTAAAGCAGTTTTAAGCAGGTTTGCATGGTTTTGTGCAATGCTAAGCGGTGCAAGGGACATTTAGCTTCCCTTGGCTTTGTTTAGTGGTGCTTACTCCCACTTAAACCTCCGCTAATTCCAAAAAAGAAAATAAAAAAGGGTTGATAGGAAAGTGGTGAAATGGGTGCAAGCAGGAGGAAAACCTTATAAAAAGCAGCTAGAGATGTGCAGCATAGGTGTAGGAAAGGACCATAGCTCTCCATTTCTTGGGCAACAATAGCTGAATGATGTGGACAATTTGGAATTTACAGCCTCATACCCCACAGGGAGGGGTGTGGGTGACATACATTTGTTGGGTGATTCAAGGGTAAATTGATTAACATCAGTGTATGTGGGGGTGAAATGGAGAGATATGTATGGGACACAATTTTTTTTTTGCGGAGACAAATGCCCTCACAGTAGCAATCACAGTATACTTTATTAACAGATTTATTCCTGCATAGTATTACTACAGTATTGGCTTCCTTTCATTGATAGTAGCTTGTTTGCTGCCTTCTTCTGTATTACACAATACCTGGCATTAGTTACTTATATCAATGTTGGTCTAACGACACATTTATTCGGTACACTCAGAACACACTATACCTAATGGCAGTAGACAATTACTCTTTCTAATTTATTGGATTTTATCTATCTATCTATATATATATATATATATATATATATATATATATATATATATATATATATTTATGTGTATATATGGATTCCATACATTTGGTCGAATTACACTTAGTCAAAATTGATACCAGGCATTGCACTTCACTGAAAGATCACTTGACTGAAAGCTCACTTGGTCAAAGTTCATTTGGTCGAAAATGGAATATAGCCCCTGCCCCACTGCAGTGCAACTAGAACAACAGCACCCTACAATTGGGGGTGTGGGTGGCATAGCCCCCCACATAATTTTAATATATTCATTATTATAAGAAGGTATATCCATTAGAAATGCATTGATATATATATATATATATATATATATATATATATATATATATATATATATATATATATCTTTAGTAAAAACTATTGGTATAATGTGGGGGCTACACACCCCACACCACCCTTATTTAATATTCTCACTCCAGGGTTACTCTGCAGTGGGGTAGGGGCTATATTCCATTTTCGACCAAATGAACTTCAACCAAGTGAGCTTTCAGTCAAGTGAGCTTTCAGTGAAGTGAAATGCCTGGAATCATTTTCAACTAAGTGTAATTTGACGAAGTGTATGGAATCCATATATATATATATATATATATATATATATATATATATATATATATATATGTATAAATTGAAAGCTATATCTGTACTCACCACACTGTTGGTGCAGCCTCTGTAGTCTTCCTGCATGTGGCTCCATGTTACAAGCCCTCTCCTCTGTAGCTGTGTGGTGAAACACACCATTATGCATACTTGTCTATCAGATATTTATACTATGATTTCATAAATCACCAGTAGACATATGTTCAAACACCTGGGGCATTCTGGCCCTGAGCATCTTGGATCCATTGGGCCAAGTGTGGCCCCATCCTCCATCTCAGGTCATAATAATGATGATGGACCTGCTCTCCAGTTCGGGGGATGCCAGTGGCACTGGTGAGCTCATGTGCCAGATGTTCCCAGGCTACAGACTTGTATTTTGAGCCCTGGTACTGAACCTCCAGCAGTCTGTCATCATGGTTCTTCTTGAGGAGTCCAGCCATGACCCTGGACAAAAGGGGGCCCCAAAGCTACACACAAAAGAGCATTCCCTCTCCTGCACCTGCCATAGTTTCTACAGGGATCAAACTATAACAGGTTCTGCCTGTTTTCTCACCTATGCAGTTTAAATAAGGACATATTCCCACCATTTGCCATCATTGGACCATTTTCAAAAATTCTAAGCACAGCAGTGCGCAAAACTGCTAAGCTAAGTTGAGAAGTGCTTAAAGTGGCAAATGCTGAGCAGTGCTTAGCAGTGCACAAATCTGCTTAGCTGAGCTGAATACTGCTTAGAATGGGGCTTCTTAGCAATGCTCAAACCAGATAAGCAGAGCTGGGCACTGCTAAGTATTGCTCAGGCAGGTCCTGTTTAAGCATTGCTTAGCTTGGCTTAGCAATACTTAGCAGACCTGAGCTAAGGGCAAACAAAAGGTTTAATTTAAAAAAGTTAGAATTGAATATGAATTACTCATTACTGATATATTATTAAGTGTATATATATTTACTTAATATGACCTCCCCCTATGTGCTTTCATTACATTACCTTGGAGTGTGACTGTACTGAATGGACACTTGCATTTAAATGGGGATTTTCATGTCATATCTCCACTGACACTGGAATTCTGGACCAGTTACATTGTCCTGGTTAACAAATATTAATTACTACATCATGAAATAAAATAAAAAATGATATAAAAATGCTTCCCCATGTAAAAGCTGAATGATCTGTCTTGGTATTCGAACTGTGCACCTACTGAAAATAAAGCCGTGACTCTAACCAATCAGCTAACTCAGCTGTGAAGATTTCAGCTATACATTTCTATATAGCTCTTCATTACATTTAAGCACTGCTGAGCAAAGCACCATGCTGCGCAAACCTGCTCAACTATGCTTAAAGCTTACATATAAAGAAATAAAAAAAGCCATTAATTGTAAGTGAAACATGACACTTCAATAATGAAATAAGTGCTAGAGGACACATTATTTATTGTTTTACCGGTGTATGGCACCTTCACAAACCAGGGGGTGTGTTATGGCTACTGTAACACACACCCACTACATGACATTGCTTCATTTTCAGGTCAGCCTCTCAACTGTACAGATTTTCGCACACTGTCCACATTTAATAATGACAGGCATTTGGGTTTCAGGCAACTTACTCTTCAGAAAATCCATGCTAATGCAAAACCTGTCAACTTTCTACATTTGTAAGAGCAATATTTAAAAACTGTCCCTATTTTTGGCTTTTGCCCCACTTTTAATGACAGCTTTGTCCAGACTTCTTGCTCTAAGAGGTTGAGGGGTATGTGTCTGAGGACACTTTTTTATTGTAAAGTGCCGTATGGCACTTTCACAATGCAGGGGGTGTGTAACAGTACCTGTTACACACTCCCTGCATTACACTCACTTTCCATTCATCATTTCAATGTCTGTAGACACTATTTCCTATTGTAAAATGCCATACGGCACTTTGACAGTCAAGGGAGTGTGTTACAGATCTGTGAGCACTACTGTAAGCATGCCCCCTGCACTGATTCAGTATCCATGTACATGTCTTTGTCTCAGTAGCGTGCCTTCATTAATATGCAAGCTGTGCTGCCGAGAGGGAGATGTGGACACAGACATTATTCACTCCATGTAGGAATAATGCTTTTCCTACATGGAGTGCATTAAATCTGGAGACTAGTCTTTCCACCTCCAACATATTTAATTATGTTCAGAGAGAAGAAATTAGTAAAATCTATTTCTTAGACAAAGAACAAATAAAAATTCAACTAGGCTGTATTATAGTCATCTCTGTTCTAAAGAGAGTACTCAGTGTATTTAATGTCATCTCCATGAACTGAAACTAGCTGTTTTCAGCTTGTTATAGCTGTCCAAATATGTGCACTATGTACGTATAGATTTACACTGTAAGAATTGAAGCTGAACTTTTATTTGGTCAGTAGTCATTCTTCTGTATTAGGCTTTGTAACAATTTTACTTAACTTATTATGTGAATGTGGAGATTTTCTCCTGAGAACTCAGCTGAAAATGAGATATTATTCCAGTCGGACTTTCCCGGTAAACAAATATCAAACATGTAATTTTACAAAACAAATTGATGCTGTTGATTGTTTATCAGTATTATGTGAGGGGCATAATGTACTGTTTCTATTTTTTTGTAGTACATGGTGTGCTGTTATTACACTAAAAAAACTGCTAAATGATATCCTGGTTCTCTAGAACTTTAGCACAAGATCAGATCTTAACACTTAGCGAGGTGCTTGACAGTTCTTAAGTATTCCCTACGTGCTGTTAACATTGAGCCTGTGCTAAAGCAGACAGCTCTGACCAGAAATGAGTAGCAGCAGCAGCAGCCCTAGTGCTGCTTTATGATGCTAGACAATACCTCTCAGCTTCCAATCACAAGACATCTGCATAAAGCCTTAAATAACGGGGATCAAAACTCCAAAATCAGAATAGATTTTAAATATTGTTTTTATAAAATTCGAATGTTGCTAAAATAACAGGTTTTGTGTTAGCTTGCTTTTTCTGAATAATATTGGTTGTTTTATATTTTGTCAGTTCTTTAATTTGCACTTGAATGTTGATTTCCCAAAATTCCATTTTGAGTGGGTGGGGTTACATAATTAAGTATGCAAATTGTGTTAATCAATGTCAAGATTTTTGGCCAGTTGTACCTACTTTTCATGGGTCTTTGTCCAGATTTTTGAAGTTTCCAGGTTGAGATGTATACTTGAGGAGAAACTGAAAATGACAAACATGAGTGGTTATATAAATACTGGAAATGTACAAGGGTTCAGGAAGTCGAGGGATATTTTTTTTTGGAAAGCGGTATGGTTCTAGGTTGTTGGGAAAGGTTATTTGCTGCATTATGGAAAAAGGGGGTGTCTCTTAAAGAATGTTTTCTTTTATATTTACACACATGTATTGTATGACAACATTTTGATAGCTTAATAGTTAATAAATAAATGTTATGTAACTAAAGTGTAGAATGAGTGGGACAATTTATACTCATTGAGAACAATGTGGTACGACTTTCTCTCAACTGGTTCAGTACCTTTGTATTAATGTTTTTGATTTATGTGATGTCTTGCTTTTTATGTTTAAATTAAAAAAAAATGCTTAGTTTTTGATCAACATGTGCCCAGGGATTGTTTACATCCACTTTAGTTGCCATACATTTGGACAAATGTAAACTTAAAAACTGGTTGCAGGAAGAAGGTCAGCTAACACAAAACATAAGAACAAGCAGTTTAATCCAAAATGAAGCGCTTGTCGTCACAGTAAATACTGTGATTTCTTCAGATAAAAACAACACGAGAGCATTCCCTTAAGTAGTCAGTGAGCAGCAGTTAATAAGTTAGGTAATTAACCAGTATTAGTTAATCAGGTTTTCATTCTTCTTGACAACAAATTGAAAACTAGTACTCATAGAATCTACAGTTTCTAAAGATTACAAAAGTTTCACAAACACATTTAGACACACCCACATGCAAAACTCAAACCCTAACCCTGCAGAAGAAACAATACTAAATATTCTTATATACCATAAAATACCTACTAAGGTTTTTGTACTTTATAAGTACCAAATATCTAAACTACTAAAATGGCATGGTGAACCCATGTTTGTTCATACTATTGCTGATTTTTAAGATCTTATGTACAATTAATGCATACTTTACATGAATTCTATATGTAAAACCCTGTCTAGTAAGGCTTTTTAATTTCAGAATACATACAATAGAACATCTTTCATTTAGACATGGATACTTCCCTGCATTGGTGTTCAACTGCCATATTAATTCTAAATGTTCTAACTCCAGTGAAACTGGACCACCCATGTTATTGGGTACAATTTGATCTATTGCCCTGAACAAAAACCTGTGATCCATGTATTCGTGGGTATGTTTAGCTAGGGCACTATATTCGCTCAATTTGCCAATGTGGTATAGATGTTCATATATTCTTTCCCGCAATTTCCTATCTGCTTTCCCTATATAGAATGTGGGACACATTTGGCATTGGGCTAGGTATATGACCCCTTTAAACTGGCAGTTTAATCTAAATCTGGTGGTGTATTGAGTGCCTTTGATCTTAAACTTCTGACCCACATCCATATGTTTACAGTACTTACACATATCACATTTATACATCCCACATCTACTGACTAGTGTTTTAGAGTTTCTTTCAACTAGGTTTTTTAAATTAGCTCCTCTTTTGAAGGTAATTCTAGGTGTGTAAGCTACTTTCTTACTTATAAAGGTGACTGACCGTAGTAGGTCCCAGTTCTTCCTGATGATCTCACATAAGTCAAGAGCATCTACACTGAATGAAATAATGAAATTATTAAAATTACAAAAATTACTAAAATTCTGGAGTACATTACTGTCGGTGTTCCCTTCAATATGTATACCTATAGTATCAGTGAGTGTATCAATTCGATTTTGACTTAAAATCACCTCTTTAATAAGCAGATTCAACATCTGTATAGGATAACCCCTCCTCATGGACATCTCCTTCAAGTTGTTACATTCTAAGTAGAAGTCTTTATCTAGGGAGGTCATCCTAGCTGCCCTGACCAACGGTATTTCTACTACTGACTTCTTCTGGTGGTAGGGGTGTCAGCTAGAAAAGTGCAAAAAACTATTAGAATAAGTTTTGCTTCTATATATACGTGTGTTGCAGCATTCACTAGTTGTATCTTTACAAATCAGAACATCCAAGTATGATATGGAATTTGCACCAAATTGTGACGTGAACTGCAAAAAGTCAGTTGTCTCATTAAAGTAACTGACAATTGCATTAGCTGTGTCGTTGTCACCCCTTATCACCAAGAAGATGTCATCCAAGAATCTAGTGTAGTAGTTTACCTTGTCTTGGACCCAGTTGTTCTGTAGGACAAATTCGTGTTCCCAGTCAGCCATTACTAAATTGGTGAAACTGGCGCCACATGAGGACCCCATGGCTATCCCTAATAGTTGTAAAAACAATATTTTGTCAAAGATTACATAGTTAACTTGATGCATTAGTAGGTACACCCTTGATTCTCAGAATGTGGCTAATTCTCTCTATGCCCTCCATGTGTTTGATGGACATATAGAAGTCCTTAACATCTACTGTTAAAAAATTGTAACTATTGTCATATTGTAAATTATTTAGACAGTGTAGGAATGACCAAGATTCCTTGCAAATTTGTTTCTCACTAGTTACATTGCAGCACAGAATCCACATATTTTGCACATGCATACGTTATGCTATTTCTAGCGTCAACTAGTGGTCGCAAAGGAGGGTTGCTTATATCTTTGTGCATTTTAGGTACCCCAAAGATATTAAGTATTCAGGGCACTGGCATAGATAAGTAGTTGAATAGATTAATATCTATTCTGCTTTCAATGAACAATTTGTATATGAAAGATTTAACGTGACTGTAAGCTGTATTTAACTCATTTCTAGAAACTTCTTTGTAAGCATCTGTGTTGAGTATTTGTAACATTCTAGTACTATAGTCACTAATGTTCATCATAACCTGTCCCCCTCCCTTGTCGGGTTTCATTATTCGTCCGTTTGCAATTCATCTAATAATTGCCTCTCTCTTACAGTAATATTTCTTACAAAATTCTTGTTGGTTTTATTTTTCACTAATTCATTCCTGAAGTCCAACTCACAAATTTGCTTGAACGGGTCTAAGATTAGGTGCAAGGGTGGATTAAATGTACTAGGAATGTGGAACTCATCTTTTCTGGTATTTCCACCTAAGATGAGATTTAGGTTAAGTTTACACCTATACAGTTTTAGGTCTATAAGTGAAGAGGCAAGGTTTGCTCGATAATATGGCACAAAAGTCAACCATTTAGCAAATAGCTCCACTAAGGCTCCATCTATAGTCAGACCAGAGAAATTCTAGATAATAAAGTTATTCTCTTTGTTATAAAGCAATTTAAAAGAACTTCTACCTGCATTAGCGTTCAGTTCCTCATTCTGTTCTCCTTCTTGTTCTTCCTCTGGTTCTGGTAGTGTGCTGGTTGCTGGGGCTTGGGTTTATTGAACGGTTCTGAAAAATTTCACTGTTGTGTGAGCTGTCATTATTAGATGTGTTATAGTATGATTTTTGTTGCTGGTGGATCCTTTCACTCCTACGAGGTACAGTCTGTGCTGCCACCTCTTTGTCATGAAAATCAAGGTTGTTGACCTCCTCATTCATAGTAGACACACCCCTGCTACTCTCTTGGCCAGTAGGGTTCCACTGCTGAGATGTGGGCGGTTTCGGGTAAGCTGATTTGTTGTTATACGCTGCCTGGTCTCTGTTCAACTTTTTTGTTTTAATAGACTTTGATTTGTTAATGAACTGCTCTATACTACAGAAAGTCCTATTGCAGTCGTACTGGTATCTTTGAAAATCATTACTGGCTCTAATAGCTGCATCAGGGTCAGTAGATTCTTTCATCAACTTGTCGCTGGATTGTTGGTAATGTTTACACATGACCTGCAATAATTCAATCCCTTGTCTGTTAAAGAGCTCGACGAGTTCTTGGTAAACACTGACCCCTCCTCCAGACCAGTGGGATGCTGCCACCTTCTCAGCCCCTTTGGAACAATATTCTCACTTAGGCGGAAATAGCTAATTTCTAACTGTAACTTTTTATGTTTATGCATACATGAGTACAGTTTCTGCAGGTTGGAAACTATATTTTTTGTACTTGATGTTCCTCCAGCCAGTAACTCCTGTTCACTTTCCTCTGAGAACAAGTTTAAAGGCTCGTTGAGCCATGTACGTGCATCTGGAGAACCAATAAGCCCCGAGGAACTATTTCCAACCGGAGAATTATTATTAAGAGTTTGAATTTGTGCAGTTCGATTCCCGCCAGGACATTGAGGTAAACAAACATTGTCAGCAGGCAGAATACTGACATTATTAATGCCAGAAGTAGATGGTATAGTATTGGTAACAACATTAGTTGAGTTACCTTGTGTTAATGTAGTATTAGGGCAAGGATTGGACAAGTGGCTCACCTTGTCCGTAACTTAAGGTCCTCTATCCGTTGGGTCAATAGACCGATAAGCAACGTTAGATTGCCGTTATCATTGCTATTTTCCTGTAATGACTGCATGCTGGTGAAAACAGCTCCTTCCACATCCATGATCCAGAAACAAAAGACACAAGCCAATGAAAGAACACAAAACTAAAAACTGGTTGCAGGAAGGAGATCACCAAACACAAAACGTAAGAACAAGCAGTTTAATCCAAAATGAAGCGCTTTTCATCGTAGTAAATACTGTGACTTCTTCAGATAAAAGCAACATTGAGAGCATGCCCTTAAGTAGTCAGTGAGCAGTAGTTAATTAGTTAAGTAATTAACCAGTATTAGTTAATAATCTCATTTCATTCTTCTTGACAACAAATTGAAAACTAGTACTCATAGAATCTACAGTTTCTAAAGACTACAAAAGTGTCGCAAACACATTTAGACACACCCACAAGCAAAACTCAAACCCTAACCCTACAGAAGAAACAATACTAAATGTTCTTATATACCATAAAATAACAACAAAGGTTTTTGTACTTTATAAATACCAAATATCTAAAATACTAAAATGACATGGTGAACCCATGTTCATTCATACTATTGTTGATTTTAAGATCTTATGTACAATTAATACATACTTTACATGAATTCTATACGTAAAACCCTATCTAGTAAGTTTTTTTAATTTCAGAATACATACAATAGAACATCTTTAATTTAGACCTGGATACTGCCCTGCATTGGTGTTCAACTGCCATATTCTAAATGTTCTAACTCCAGTGAAACTGGACCCCCCCATGTTATTGGGTACAATTTGGTCTATTGCCCTGAACAAAAAACCTGTGATCCATGTATTCGTGGGTATGTTTAGCTGGGGCACTGTCTTCGCTCAGTTTGCCAATGTGGTATAGATGTTCATATATTCTTTCCCACAATTTCCTATCAATTTTCCCTATATAGAATGCAGGACACATTTGGCATTGGGCTAGGTATATGACCTCTTTAGACTGGCAGTTTAATCTAAATCTGGTGGTGTATTGAGTGAGAATATATGAACATCTATACCACATTGGCAAATTGTGTGAAGACAGTGCCCTAGCTAAACATACCCACGAATATATGGATAACAGGTTAGTTTTACATCTCTTTTCAAAAATCGAACCTCAAAACTGCCGCGCCTTCCTTTTACAGCAGGGTACTATTGGTACTGAAGTAAGAAACCAAGTAAAAAGTGCCACAACCATGCCTTCAAAACTCTGATTTCCTTATTTACAATAGTCTGCTACTTCGGTGTCACTGACACCAACATACCAGCCTAGCTGTTGGTCTGGTCTTTGTTGCATTTAGTTGGCTTGTTCATGCTACGCTGCCTTTAACACATATCTCTCTATCTGTCATTACTTTGGCTGTTTAACTTTGTAGACCTGAGCAATATTGTATAAGTGTGCATTGCTATATCTCTGTATCCTACAACTTTTTTTTTCTTTCTAATTGTTATACTTCTCCATCAACAGGTTATGATGTACTCGCAGGATTTTTGATAAAATAAATTCATTCTCTGCCATCTAAAATGTCTAAAGTGTTACATGGTCAAAATGTTAAGTCTGTTAACACAACAATTTCTCAAAGTTCATAAAGCAGGAAACATTCTCCATGGACTATGTAGAACAAATAAGATATTTTTAATAACATACAACATTATAGGATCATTGGAAATACATGCAAGTCAAATTGAAAGTCATGCACACCTTGCCAATATCCTCACTCAGGCTCTACCACCATCTTCAAAGAAGGCAGTGCTTCATAGGTTTGACATAAATTTAAGAGGACCAGCGGAATTATCCAAGCTACACCACATGGATGATGGGGAGCACCTTGCTTAACATGCCAGGGCAGTATATTGCAGAGCAAGAGGAGGCACTTGGTGATGAACTTCTCTTTCTAGCTAGTTTTATTTCTTGATGAAGGTTTAGATATCTGGTTTTGGTGCTGGGAGCACAATTTGACTTCTTTTGGAAAAGGAAAGTTGAGCATAACTGAGTCTGTCAGGGCATGGTAAGCTATGTACAGGTCTCCACACAGGAGTCTGTATGTTAAAGAGGAAATATAAGGACTCCAGTCTCTTCTGCAAGCTAAGGTGTTAGAGACCAAAAAATCTTTTTTTTTTCTTTTGAAACTTCTGTGATTTTTGCTTTTCAGTGTCTTACTAGATATCTACTGAAGGGGAATAATTCCTTCCTTAGTTTTAAAACATGCTCTTAGAAATGATTTGTGAAACGTAGAAGGATTTCTTAACTATAATCACCACTTGATTGTCAAAGCAGAGGGAGCTATCAACCCATGTGCCACCAGATCCCTGATTAGTGATTTGTATGGTAAAGGTATTTTCAATGCAATGGGATGCAGCATGTTTCTGATTCCTGAAGGGGACATTGCTGCAATTCATGGTATTTACTTTGAGCTCTTTTTCTATGTACTGTACCAGAACTGACTTTGGTTCATTTTGAAGGGTATATGGTTTCAAAGGGACACTAAATTACTCAAACTATATTGATGGACAGGGCTGGGATAATAAAGTAGGAAAAAGGGAAATAGAAGATAAGAGAAATATAAAAAGATGAAAAGAGGATGGAACAGGGGAAGTAAGGAGAACAAGGTACTTTTCCTTTTTTTATTAAACAAGAAAACTCTTATATTATCACTTGTGACATTCACAATCATACATTTATATAAATTAAAACAAATCATATTGACATAATCCTAGTTACAAACATTATACAGCACTTATAATCTATCCAGTCACTGTCAGTCAAACAGTAATCACATAGCTCATTCAAGTCCTGCCTTCTTTTAAACCTCATTCCTCATTGGCATGTATTGTTCCCACAATTTCCATTTTTTCTATGTAATTTGCTCCTATCATTTTATAAATATCCAAATTCCAGTTGTTTTCTCTGTTACTGTATTCACTACTTCTAGTACAGATGGTTTACACTTAGATTTCCATTTCCTAGAAATTGCTTTTTTTTTTTTTGGCAGCCACCATAATTACACTCAGCTAGGTCTTACTATATCTAGACAATTCAGATTCTGTATCATAACTCAAAAAAAATAATTTCCTTAGTCATACCAATTGCTCACCCAGCATTTCTGATAGAGTAGTCTGCAGGGAATTTTTAAAATATGCCAACACATTACACACCCAGAAAACGTTCCAAATTACCTCTTTCTTCCCCAATCGCACCTCCAAAATTTGCTATCTACCTGAGCAAAACTTCTTTGGTGTCTTCTAGGGTACTTTTCCTTTTGGTAGTGATGCACCCTTTCTCAACAGTATTTTACAGGAAAAAGGCTGAAGAATATAGTGAAGCATAGCTCTTAACCTCTTGCCACAAGAAATATTGGCAAACTCTAAAATAATGGGGGGGGGGGCAGAGGCCTAAAAAGGGACAGATGCTAAATATTGCTATTATAAAATTAATAAGTTGCTAGAATGACATGCTTTGTGTTACCGTGCATTTTCTGACAGATATAAAGTCTGAAACTGAAATGTATGTTATTATTTAATGACTTTAATCTGGTGACTTGTTCAAAATTACAAATTTTGAGGAATGGACCAAAACCATGAGACTAAAATCTGAACATTCTGTGAAAATCTGAACAGTTTTAAGGGGTGTTGGAAAGCAAGAATAATGATGTAAATTATGGAAGACTTGAGAGTTTTTACACAGTATAAGACAAGACAAGAATGGTATGGATGATCACACAATACATAGGGTTTGCAAATAATGGCAAAGACAGATGGACACCTGCTGATAGGGAGGATCTGGGAAATGCACACAAGGATTGTTGTAATGCAAAATAATGGGTGCATCAATGATGGGGATAGGAGGTAGACATAGGGTCGGGTAAAATTTCAAATCAACTCACAGACTGTTAATTAGAACCTTGTTTGGGGCAGCCAGGCTAGGCAGTATCTGATGTCAAGGGTGTGGTCTCTGGTGGTCCTATCGGGTTCCTATTATTTTAGCGAATGCAATGAATTGCAAACGCTGTTAGTCGAATGTCATTACGCGAAATGGCAAAATACCAAAAGCACAGAACAGCAATTTTTTTCCTAGGGAAAAATATCACTGGGCTGTTTTTGGGACTTTGCCATTTCTCCCACTGTGGTGCGATCTCGGAGTTGGTATATTTAAGTAGGGGTGGGGGGTGAAGCCCCCCACTTTATTTTGTGTTTTCATTTTTTTTTGTTTGTACAGATCAGCGATTTTTTTCTCTGTGAAAAAAATCGCTGATCTTTATATTCAACATTTTGGGTTTTCGGGGATTGAGGGTCAGTTATATAGCATTCACAATTCAGTGCGTTTACTTATATAATATAGACCCGTCCTAGCTGCATCTGCTGTTTCAAGGAATTTTGTATTCATTACAGTTAGTGATTGTATGGGCCCCACCCATTCAGTACTACCTGCAGCTAGAGCTGATCAGGCAGAAAAAAAAATTCTAGGCTGCCTGCTGGAAAAGAACAACAATGTTTCATGATGAAAAGTTTCCTGGTTGCAAATGAAACACAGATCTTCTCCTAGCAACAGTGGATGGCTTCATCAAAGGTGTCCCAGGCTGTCTTGGACCTTCAGTGGAAGGCAAGATTAGAAAGAAATCAAATGTTACTATAATGCAAATGACTACAAGATGACAAATTAAGTGCTTTTCATTTAATTTTTTAGCTTTCAGTTAAGAGGTTGGGGACTAGTGTTCCATTCTGCTGAGGTATGTACACCTGTTCAGTCTTGTACCATGATTGAAAACAAAAGGAAAGAGAAAACAGACAGTATGAGTACTGCAGAGGCATTATTAGTGCATTTGAAGAATATCCATATGCTGACCTGTTATATGGATGTTCTGACAAGACCGTCAATGAACTTAAAGGTATAGTCCACTACCTAAAATGTAAACAAGGTATGCCCACAAACACCTTGCACCTCTGAAGCAGCCCACTTTGAAAACTATATAAAAGATGTTAAAATATGTTATCCAGCAATAACTGTACCACTGTGCATGTAAAGTTGCATGTGGATTCTACCGTCCTCCCCATGTATGTTATAGGTTACCACTGATTAGACAAGTAGACATAAAATGGATCATGAAGTATGGAAGTGTTTCCTCCTGCATGCATTAACATGCAGAAAGATGTAGTACACAAAATATTCAGTACAGTAATGACCAGGTTTAACAATAAAGAAAAGAAGCTCATCCATTTTAAGTATAATTTCAGTGCAATCTGTACAGACAATGAATGAAACAGTGGCAATGCAGTAGAACAGAAAGCCATATTATAAAAAAAAGTGCAGTATGGATTTTAGTTGTAAAGCACTTATTTAAGGACTCCGAGCATTCCCTCTGTACTTCTGTTACCACTGGGCAAACTGGTGTGGTTGCCTTTTATGCAGGTCATCTTACCTAAGACAGTACTACTCCTGTGACCTGGAGATTCCCATGTCCTGCATAAGATTGTCTGCTAGTCTGCCAGTTTATACATATGTGTGTGTGTGTGTGTGTGTGTGTGTGTGTGTGTGTGTGTGTGTGTGTGTGTGTGTGTGTGTGTGTGTGTATGTGTGTGTGTGCATGTGTGTGTGTGCAGGTGTGCACGTGCATGTGTGTGTGTGTATTTTATTTTAAAGTAAGGAGGAGTGCAGGAAAAAGTGAGTGATAGAAAAGATGGCCCAGGCTAAGAAGGAATACTGGTTGGCTAATAAAGAAGCTAAGAAGGGAGTTGTAATAGCAAAGAACATGACATCAAAGACACTCTGACAGCTTCTAGAAACTGAGTCACATGGCACAAAGAAACTATATCATTTTGCAAGGCAAAGACAGACAAAGAAGATAGACGCTGCTCATAAGGGATGCCAGCAACAACCTGCTCGCCAGTCCACAGGACATTAAAGAGAGAGGAAAGGAATACTTCCAGCAGCTTCTGAATGAAGAAAGCCCCGCATATGCTGTGCTGCCCTAGACACATCCTACAGTAAAAGGAGAGAAGAAGCCCACAATAGAAGCAAGAAAAACACTAAGGAAAATGAAGTCAGGGAAAGTGGCAGACTCAGATGAGGTCAGAGAAGATATGATAAAGATGCTAGGTGAGATAGTTGAGAAATGGCCCCTGAGGGTACTCATAGCAGTGTGGGGAGAAATGCATATTCCAGATGACTAGAGAATAAGTAAACTAGTGCCACTGTTCAAGGATAAAGGGGCCCTTCATAACTGTGGTCAGTACAGAGGTATCAAACTTCTATCACATGGCATGAAAGTACAGGAGAGAGTGATAAATTAATACAGAAAGTAGTAGAAAGTAAAATGGATGATGAGCAGTTTGGATTTACATCAGGATTCTGCACAACTGATTCAATGTATGCAGGAAGACAGATAGTTGAGAAAATGCTGGAGATGAAGAAAGAGTCCAAATGAGCATTCCTAGACTTGGAGAAAGCATATGACAAGCATCAAGAAAGCTGATTTGGGCAGTCCTGCAATGGTTCAAAGTCCCACAAACACTGGAAGAATTAGTGCAAGTTATGTACAGGACTCAATGACTCAAGTGCAAACAGTGTTCAGACTCACAAAGGGGTTCTCAGTGGGACACTCAAATATGAACAGTGTTTGGTCTCACAAAGAGGTTCTCTGTGGGAGGGGGTGTGCACCATGGCTCTGGTCTGAACCCAATGCAGTTCATACTGGTAATGGACTACATTAGAAAACTGATCAGAGGGCACAGATCAACAAAGTTGCTGTATGCAGATGATGTGGCAAAAACCTCTGCAAAGGACAAGGGAAATGGAATGCAAAACTGAAGACATATGGGCTGAAACCAAGTTCAGATATGACAGTTGTAATGACAGCAAAGGGAGAAAATCAGAAGCTGAGAATCGAGGCAGAAGGAGAAATAGTCGAAGAGGTTAACAGCGTCATGTATCTGGGAGGGATGATTGAGGAGAAAGGGATTCTCCATGTGGAGGTCAAAGCTAGAATCAGAAGGGGCTGCAACCAACTGGCACAGTTTGTCAAGTACAGTATGTGAGAGAAGAATGCCAAAGAAGCTCAAAAGGAAGGTGTACAAAACAGTGGTGTGACCAGTACTACTGCATGGTACAGAAACCTAGGTAGTAAAGGCAGAGTAGTTCAAGCTTGAGGTGATAGTGATGAAGTGTTTGAGATGGGTGGTAAGATGCACATTGTGGGACAAACAAAAAAGTGAGTACTTATGAGCAGAAGCTAAAGTAGCTCCAGTTGAGGAAAAGATCAAAGAGAACAGATTACAGTGGTTTGGACAAGTGTAAAATAGCAGAAGACAGTCTGTGAATATGATTTGGGACAGAGGAAGAAGGCAAGAGGAAACAACGGCATCCAGCAAAGAGGTGGATGGATTGTGTGAGAAGACCTGCAAAGTCAAGCATGAGTGTAGAAGAAGGCAGAAGACTGAACAATGAATAGAGAGAGAGAGAGATGGTGACAGTTGACATGACACTCTGACCCCATGTACAAAAATGGGAAAAGGGGGCTGATTGATTTTTTTTTATTTATTTACGTATTGCTTTTTTTTATCTTGAAAGTCTGACTAGGCACAAGTCCCATTTTCAGTGGAGGCCCATGGAGAAATGCTCCATTTTACAGAATGAGTAGAAGGTAATTATACAAGATTTACATAGTTTACATACATACATACATAGACTAATAATAATATGACAGTTAATCAAAAAATAATTGTATATACATAGAATAATAAATGAACATAACATAGAATTGTAGTGATATAACAGTTAATTAAAAACATGACAATTAAATGACTACAGTAAAATATTAGCTAATATCAAGTTTGTAAGAGCCTAGTTACTTTCAAATAGATTTTCTGAAAATAGATATTGACTAGGAGGCAGTGAAGTATTTATAGGATAATGACGGTTACATATTATGGAGTATTGAGGTGGTCTGGGTAAAACAGAAACAGATAGTAGTAAAGAGAAGTAGATGATAGTAAGAGAGTTAGAGATTGGGAAGAAGTAGCTGTATTATGGCCATATGAGAGGTAACAGTAAGGCACATGTACAGAGCTGGCAACAGATTAGTTTTAAATTATTTTAGGGAGTGTTCTTGTCATATTGCTAATGGGATGGAGTTTCAGGATACAGTCAGATGATGATTCAAAAATATATGGAAATGTAAGAAAACATGGATAATGCCATGATGATTCTCCTGTGGATCACGATTCCTCACACCACATCCATGTCAGCCTCTGAACACTTCTGAGGATTTACCAAACCCATAGCAGACATAGCTGAGTTGGCCAGAACTTAAGGTCATGTGTGTGGAGACCATGTTGGATCTGCAGCATTGGTAAGATTCTCAGCTGCAACAACCAAGGATGGGGAAGCCTCCACAAGTTAGAATGTTGGACATAGTTTGAAGTCTGGCATACTCCAGGCCCTGGTTGCAAAGTGCTGGCTGTCACTATTATGGATATTGGCAGCATCATGTAGATCAAACCCACCATAACTCAACATCAGGCTGTTATGAAAGCACTCATTCCCAAGGGACCTCACAAAACCTGTCATTTGTGAATGATGTGTATAGCACAGTCCATTTGTGACAAGTACTACCTATGTCATACCTGTTCCAAAACTCCTTACTCCTCCCCCAGTTACTGTTAATAATTTGGAAGCAGGGTACTTGTAGAGTAAAAAAAAATGTACAAAACCATACAGAGGACATCAAGTCTATACTAACACACAGAGAAGATGGAGAAAATATAGGCTCATGGATTACCACTCATACAGGTGGAGAAAATTAAAAACAGACTCATACTTATAATTCCTTCACTTGCAGGTATGGGACACACCGATACATGGAGATTATTTATACATTTACCTATGACAGTTAACTTAAATTACTTGGTGTTTATATGGTACTGACCTTGAAAGAATTGGCAGTACTGAGAACTAGTGTGAATGGTGGACACTGCCCAGAAGTTGGAACAGAAAGTTAGTGAATCAGCCATGTGCACTACACATTAACTCATTGCACCCTAGTGACACCTCCCAGGTGTTTCTGCAGTTAAATCCTATTGATGCCTCAAGATGTCAAAAGTTGCTAGTTCATTCATGTTTGCATCAATTCCAAAGTCATGCTACATATAACATAATAAAATATTTCATCTTAAAGCTTAAATATGGGCAAACATAGCTGCATTGATATTTGAACTCTGTCTAGCATAGGTAAACAGATATTAATTGTTCATATAATATTTATTTATATGGTCAGATTTAATGGTTCTCTAAATATCTTCACAAACAATTAGTACAGACAGAACTGCTTAGCCTCATAAGAATGCTGTCAGCAGGATGAACAAAATGCTGCTGATAGTCTGCGTGTAACTTGAGTGGTTACTGAAATATTGTAAGCTGTTTACAAAATATTTTACATTTAATAGTTACTTTGTTAACTGTGACTTATAAAATCCAGTACTCAAGACCTATAACCTAAAGAATACTACCACTATAAAAAGTTTGTGCTGAAGTATTTGATATTTGCATTTCTTTAGTAACCGCTATGGTTCCAGAGATATGTACATTTGTTTGAAAGGTGAGGTCATAATTTGATGTTATCAAAAAGTTTAGACTCCACCAGCTGGAACTTACAGAGCTCCATATGGGGGAATGAGTTTATTGGTAGTTAACAGAATCGCAGCTGTTCATGCTATGATATATCCCCCAGTGGGGGATAGCCACATGGGTGCTGTCTAATGCACCTTGTTGAAACCATGCAATATAATAAGCACACACAGTGGTGGCTATATATTGTGGTGCCTGTGGAAAAATAGATATGATCATCCACTTTGACTACAATGACATCCAGGAAAATCAGCAGTATCCTTCAGCCAGAAACCTGTGAGATATTCAACTATCTAGAGTGTGTCTCAGGAAAACCTTGTGGGAAATAGTATCCAAAATAGTATCCAAAAGGATGCGTAGACCACACATTGCCCTAGTTCTAATTTGTGACCCATACAAGTTCATCAAAGCCTTTCTTGTGTTCCTGTCCACAAGAAAGTGATCAAGAACTTCCTGCTTTTCAAAACTGAGTTATCTGTTGCTAGTAGTGCCTTAGGTTGAACAGTGGCACCAAGTGTACCAGGTTGTGTTAGAACAGTAACAAGCATTTCAAAGCAGGAAATAGCAAAACTAGCTACTATCCTTAGCGTTTTTTCCTGACTGCAAAGTGACTGGAAATGGTAATGCTTGCCTTTTAGTTTCATAGTTTTATGTGTATTCTGCCTAGGAGGCCATTTAAAAGTCTAGTCAAATTCCCAATTGCCTCAAAGTACTTTCTAGTTAAGTGATTTGCTTATCTTAACACAGTAAGCAAAGGAAGGTTAAAGGAATCAAGCCATGTACAACAGGATGTAACTTAACAGATGTCCTTCCATATCACTGTTGTGATATTCTTTAACAAAGGGATTACCTGGCAAGGGCAGTTAAATGTCTGGACAGTATACCAAAGAATTATGATTTTTATAGACTTCATATGTTTCACGTATGCTGCCCACTTAAGGCGTAGGGCATAAAGGTGACATATGGATGTATATACCTCAGAACTTCTTTTCTGCCAGTCCAAAGAACATTATTGATGATTGATCTGAACTCACCTCATCCTGTGCTGGTTACTGAGCTGTGTTTCAGACAAGTTCTCCACTGAGGTTTCTTTTTTCTCTTTTTTGATGTTTGTGAGCTTACATGTCATCCAGAAAAAATGTCAGCATGGGAGACAGCTTCCCCATAAAGACAGTCACTACCAGTGTCTCTTCTGTTTGATTGCTTCTCATGACCATACACAGTGTTTAATTTGCCAAGTGTTTATCCCTAAGACTCTATGTCATCATATCTCCTCCTTGTCCATTTATCTGAAGAACCAATGTCTCAAGTTGTTGGTGCAGGGTGCTATGGTGGAATATTCCCATCCTGAAGGAGAGCCACTTGATAAGGAAAAGGCCAAGAAACTCAGTTCTGATTTGTCTGCTGTCCTGCCTCCCCTGGATACCAGTCTTGAGGCTGGAAAAAATCCAGTGGATTGCCCAGTTGTATCAGATACCTTTGCTGCAGTCCTATTAGAGGGTGGCATGGATCTTTTCCTCACATGTCCTCGGAGGCTCTTTAAATGTCTGCTCTGGATGTTGAGGAGGACCTTGGCTGATTACCTTGGAGGGTCTGAAGGGGTTACCACAGATACTTGTTCAGGAGAAGATTCCTACTACATTGGCTGAGTGTAGGCAAGGGCCTGAACTTCCTAGAGTATTTAGGGCAGATGTCTCTGAAAAGAACAAGCAAAAAAAAAAGCATGTTTCCCCTGCTGCTAAAGAGCCTCAGTCTGAATAACAGGATTTTACCTAGCAGTTCAATGCATTGATGGCTTTAAAATACCCCCAAGGAGTTTTTGTGCCTCCTCCCCCTTGGTCATCTACACAAATCAAGAGGCCCAAGAGCAGGACTCCTCTGAAAAGGATTTGGATTCTGTGGAAGATTCTTTGGCATATTCCTCTCATATTCTTTCTCCTTTAGATTATGGCTCTGAGGAGGAGGATTCTATTAGCCCAGATTGTTCCTTAGAAGAACTTTTTTTGGAGATACTATTTCTCATGTGATAGAGTATTTAAATGGACTCTTCTCAGGTTTCTGACAATCAAAATAGGTGGTATCAGTGCTTCCAGATTGAGTCCCCTAAGCCCTCAGCTGTGCTTCCAGTTTTAGCTGCCCTTCTAAAAACCTTTCCAGCAGCTTCTTTGGCCCTGAATTCTCAACCTGTAGCCCCTAGGAAACCTGACAGATTTTACAAGGAACCTGATGAGTGTAAGTTCCTCTGCAAATGTCCTTCTGCTGACTCTTCTGTAGTGCTTGTCTCTTCTGACAAACTCTCTCAACTTTTGCCTTCTACTAAACTACTTTCTTCAGACAAGGACATTGGAGCTATGGGACGGCTAGGCAAAAGGTATATACTACTGCCACTTTGGCCTTTTGGGCTATTAATTATCAGACCCATATGACAAATTATATTTTAGCCCTTCTTTCTTAGGCTTCACAGGCTGCCCCTGAGCTTCCTGAATCTAAAGGGAAGGCCTCTGTCCTTTCTCTACTGGGTTCCAGTTCTCAGGTAGGCAGTGTCTTTATGAAATGTAGTTATGATGCAACTGATCCCTCCTCTATGGCTGCTGCCTTTGATTCTGTTTTGAAATGTTATTCTTGGTTTCTTCTCCAGCCTTTGCCTGATGTTATCAAGGCCAAATTGTTAGATGGTCCTCTTGACAGTAAGAATCTGTTTGAGTCTGCTGTTGCTGACTTTTTAATTCTCTAAACTGTAAAGGTAAAGCCTTGCAGGAACTGAAGTATATTTTTTTCTCCTATTCCTAAGTTCCAGAGGAATTATCCCTCCAAATTTGCTTCTCCTTTGAACAGACAACTTCCGCTTTTTTGCACCAAAGTCCCAATTCCTCTGGCTTGGAAGGTCGACTCCCTATCTTTTTCTTAGAAGGAGATTTTTCTTTGTGCCTTCTCTCCCCTTCCTCTGATTCTAAGGGTCCTGCTCAAGATAGTGCAGGACTCTGCCAGAATCTTGTTGATGGTTCCATTTTGGCCAAGAAAAACATTGGTTCCCCCTTCTATACCTAGCCAGGTTCAATCACTAAGTTAATTCAAAGGACAGGTTTGCTCACACAGGACTAAGCATCTCTGATCCATCCTCTGTTGTTCACTCTTCAACTGACATTGTGGATGATGGGGTTTTGATGTTTTTTTGGCACCTTTTCTCTGATTTACGGTTCTGCAGGAGGGCAGGAACCCCACCAGCAGGAAATACCATGTATCCGAATGGAAGAGGTTTTCTGTTTGGTGCCTTGTTCATAACCAGGTTCCACTTTTTGTGATGATCCTTCTGGTTCTCTCATTTGTGTGAATTGCTTAATGCTGGGTTAATATATTCTTCTGTTAAAGGTCACCTCTCAGCTATCTCTGCTTGTCTGCTATTAACTCCTTCTCTGGCCAATAGGTTTGAGGTCAAGCAACTTCTTAAAGGCGTCCATCATATCAGACCTCCCAGGAAGCATATTTCATCTTCCTTGGCCCTCAGTTTTATACTTGAAAATTTGACCATGGCAGCTTTTGAGTCTACACCTTCAATTTCCTTACAGCATTGTACATGGAAGACTCTTTTTTTGGCTCTTAATTCAGCTAAGAGTGTATCTCAATTGCAGGCTGTAATGGCTGTTCCTCCTTTTTTGTTATTTCTAAGGAACAAGGTGTTTCTTCATACTAATCCTTTTATGCCCAAGGAGGTTAACAAATTGTCTCTTAATCTGTCTATTGATTTTTCCTCCTTTTTTCATTCTCTACAGTTTGCTAGTAAGAAGGTTCTTCGCACCTTTATTTTGCATAGACAGCTCAGATATTATTTAGATAAGACAAAGGCCATTTGTAAGTCTGAGCAACTTTTTATTTCCTTTCATCTAAGATCTTTAGGTTTGGCTGTTTCTAAGCAACCAATTTGCATGTGAATTGCTAAGGACATTTTTTTTTTGTTACTCATTTCATGGAAAAAGCCTTTCTGCCTCTGTAAAGGCTTATACTACCAGGACTGTGGAATCCTCTGGTGCTTTTTTTCAAGGAACTGGATACCAATCCCATCTATGAAGCTGCTACTTGGACCTCTGTCCATACCTTACTAAACATTTAAATTAGATGATGATTTCAGAGAAAGAGCTGGCTATGCCAGGGCTATCCTGCATGGGTTTCGTGAGGGTTCATCTGGGCCTGCTTCCTCCCAAGTTTCTTCTTCAGTTTTAGTACTCTCCCTTTGGTATAAAGAGTACTACAACAGTAATAGTACAGTTGTATAAAATCTTACAATAACAGTAGATGTCCTTCTCTTCACTGTAGCAGTATTCACTCGCTCCCTCCCTCCTCCCTCTTCTACTCTCTTCTTTTTCTTGTTTCTTGTCCTGGATGCACATAATATTCCTCCTAATTCCTTGGACTGTTGTTCTGTCTGGGGCTTTTCAGTTCTGAGGTATGTATGTCCATACATCACGTTTATGCCCTACTCCTTGAGTGGTGAGCATACATGTGACGTATAATGTCTATAAAATCATAAGGTTTTGATATACCGGCTGGATGTTTGGCTACACTTGGCAGGGAATCCCTTTGGTAAAGAATGCTGCAATAGTGAAGATACATCTACTGTTATGGTATGATTTTACACAACTGTACTTTCATAGTCTTAGCCCTCAGCACTAACTGCCAGACAAATATTGATTCCACTGGGATTGAACCCAGAGCCACCAGTGTGTAAACCAAATGTAATGTACACTACTTTGCTAACCTCCTCTGATACACAGTGTGTTTTGCACACTTGTGTAGCATTTTGTAAATCTGAATTGCAAAAGGTGGGGAAGGCTGTTCATTAGCATATAATCAATTTATGATCTGTACTCATTACCCCATTAAACACTGTTATACACCCTTTTATATACAACTTTTTCTGTAACCTTTGGAGGCTTGCCCATATTTTCAACAGTGTACTATGACTCTCATTGTGTTTGCCCATATGCTGAATATATGCAAAATGAAGTTTCACCCTTTGATTTTGGGAATTTTAACTGAAATATATTTGGCTTTATAAGGTTAGAATTAAAATATATATTGTTTTACTGTTTTTGGTAAGCCATGCATTACTAATGAAGATATGACTGACTTCAACTAACACTGTTATTTTGCCTGTATTTAGATGCACTGTTTCTTCTGTCTTTATTAATTTCAGAATAACATATTATATTTTCACTTGTCCTGCTTGTATTATTATTGCAAGTATTTCTAGTTAAAAGTGTTAGAATTATTTTGTTCTTTAAATACATACTGATTCTTAAATGTGCAATGTAGTAAAATCTGTCTATAATCAATGCATTTATTTAAAGATTTCTGTAGAATAGCTATTTTAGACAACCCGACTCTTTACATGTTTAGCTTTCCACATAACATTGTGTTGTCCCTTTACAATTAAGTCATTTTTATTTCTTTGATATTCTGAACTAATTAGGTGACATATTGAAAAAAAAGACTAAACTAAATAATCTTGCTTGCTTCTTGTTCTATTTCTTCTGTTTCTAGTTATGCTGTCATATACCATGCAAACTCTCTAAACATGGCTAACAAATTTAATCATGTTTTTTGCACTATGTAATCTACTTTGATGTTATTATTATATTCAGAATCTTCCATAATCATTCAAACTAATATGAACAGACCGATGACAAGTGCCTTTAGCCAGTCATACTGACTACACATAGAAGTCCTAGTCTAATGAAAACAGAACACTGTTGCCTTGAGTTACAGAAGTCAGCATTGGTATATCGATGGTCAGGCCTATGGCTGTTGTCATCATCTGTGTAAACCATTTCAGAATTGATGAGTAGAAAAAGCACGGCTGTCAGTCACACATGCATGATCAATAAAAGGGAGAGAAAATGCCATTCTGTCATCAACCTTCTTTTGAGCATAAGCAAATGTCAGCTCCAGTAATACTTTAAAATATGTAATATAAATACACATTCTTATAAAACTGAGTATATTACTTGCTAGAAATAATATAGGATAAGATGTAAATGTCTCAAGTGTTAACCTTAGATTTCTGTGTCGTACTTTACAATATAATTAAGTGCTTAGGAAAATAAAATTTGTGATAATCTGTGCATGTACATGCAGCAAAGTAACTTAGTTTGACATTTATTGCATTAACAGAGACTACAAAGCGAAAGACATGATTATATAAGTTGATTTTTTGAAAAGTTTATATTTTTCTACCTGTTGGCTTCCCCTGTCATTTATTGACATCTGACCATATTATTTCTGACTCAAAGGACTCACTCTGAGTTTCATTTATTTATGAAAATAGCACAACTGATGGATTCACTTGCTCTACACACACAGACAAAACAAGCCCTGCCCTTTATGAAGAGAAATCAGGTGATCTGACTGTCCCCTGCCAAAAGAAGTTCTAATGCAATCACATTTTTATGTGCAAAGTACAAATATTCAGTGCTTTACCCAAGCAGTTATAAATATGTTGGCTTTGTGCATTTATCAATAGCTTTATCTTAATAAGATGGGTCAAAAGCACCAGCTTGTTGATGGTACTGACTTAATGTCAGCATGGCACAATCTTTAAACGGCTATACATTTGTTACAATATGTATGCGTATTTCTAGAGGAAATATTATATAAACTGAGAAACGTCCTTTACACTTCTGAATAGAAAATGTAAGAGGAATTTAACATTTTTATGTAACTGACATAAAGAAATGAGCATTCTAGGTTTTTTTAGGGCCAGTGTGATTACATTTAAACTAATGTTTTGAAGGATGCCTGTTTGCCTGAGCTTTTTACCCGATTTATTGCTGTTTGAAGTCTATAAGAATTGGTAACATATTTTGGCATCACTAAAAGAAGAGGAGCAAAATAGTGTGTTTCATGAACTTTAATTATGGCTTCTCTCTAACCTATTCTATTTTTCCAGACGGTTCTATGTCTCATTATAGTCAGAAGTGCATTTAGAGCTGTTTTACAATGAATGTCAAAATTTACGAAGATACTAAGCAAAACTCAACATCAGCGAAACACATACACATGAAATGCATTGCTAGGGTTAGTACTATAGAAGAACCTTTAGATGTCTGGTATATTCTGATATAGCAGATTAGATGCTAAAGGCTACTGTGTCTCATAATAGAGAGTTCTGTTATAATGCTATCTTCTAATACTGAAGTATCAGCTGGAGTGTGTGACAATTCAACAATGACAATAAAAGTATCCTAGCGCCATTTAGTCTTCATGAATTTCAGACTAAGCTAATATTCATTTGCTAATGCCCCTTTAATTTCCAGCAGATTGTTTTAAGTTGGGATTCATTATAAGAACAACTTTTCCGAGGTCTAACAATTCTCTCATTGTATAACTACTTTCTCGGGACATTTGGGAAGGCAGCATATAAAAAATATCTGCTTGGCTTTTATTAAATACTTTTCTCTACTTCAGAGCTCATTAGGGCCTCTTTCCAATAATTATGTGAATCCATAGACTATTAAATCATTTCAGCGCAGTGGAGTGCACTCCTAATTTCTCATGTCCTGGAGCTTTATGTTCTGTAGGACATTCTTAATGTTTCTTCACAAACCTTATATTAGTTTCATATCCCTCTTTTATAGATAGCTAGATAGATATATAGCTAGATACAGACATAGCTAGCTAGCTAGCTAGATAGACAGATAGTTAGATAGATGGATCAGACACTGAATGTAATAGCCTCTGTGTGATTACCAAAGTGTTCTACAGGAGATTTGGTATGTCCTTTACAATCATGGAATGCACAACTGTAGCAGTTTTGCTGATGTCATCTTACCTGTTACTGGGCACCATGATGTTCCCAACAGCATACAGAAGTTTGCCTTCAAGCTGAAATTGAGCTTCTATCCTTTTGTTCATGTATTTAAGCTCCAAATTTGTTTCATGATGACTCAAATCAAGAATTTTTTTAATTTTCGTAAATGTTTCTAAGAATGGCACCATTCTGTATTTGTTTGTTTCATGATGACTCAAATCCGCAAATCCAGAATGGTGTCATTCTTAGAAACATTTATGAAAATGTTGATCAAAATTTTCAGATTAATGGCTCAGTTAGGAGGAATTACAACATTTAAGCAGGCAGATGAATTTGTCTACTACATGCATAGGTACATAAATACATTAGCAATATTTTTGTTAGTTACTCACTGTTAACACGACACCTTACATATATTACATTGGAAGCTTGTTCAGTATCAAAAGTCAATTAATACCTCCTTGCCTATAATCTTGAACATGTGAAAGTGGTACTCTGAGCTTTAACTGCTAGTAACTGCAGAAATGGTTCATTTTAATAGTTGCAGCCATGAACCTACTGAAACGGTGCAGTAAGTCAATGAATGGAAGCAGTGTGCTGTGATTTTTGAATTTGGTCCAAGTTTAGATAAATCATTCAGAGGCAGTTCTTGAACAGCACTCAAAGTAATGCTTAATAGAAATTTATACTTCTGAATTTGTTCCCTAAAATGTATACGATGGCTTTGACCATGGACTGTGCGCTTACTGAAACACAGCAGTCAGATCGGAACGTCCATGTAGGTATATCAAGTAGGAATACAGACATCTCACGTAAAAGGTACCATTTTTCATCACTGGTATAACAATAAAAATCACTCTGAAGTCTAACTGAAATATTGTAGTAAAGTAATCATGTATTTAAGTACAGTCTGAAGACTAGTAATACCAATTCCAGCACAAGTGATCACTATGTATGGAAATATGAACAAGCATGTGAAAGTTGCACTAAATTACTGATGTGATGTGCACTTGGAAAAACACCACTTGCATCTATATTTTCTAAATGGAAAAATATAACACCTAGATATTGATACAGATGGAGCAGTATTCATGGTTGTTGTTGTCTTTTGGCTTTTTCCAGTTAGGAGTTGCCACAGCGAGCTCCGGTCTGCTAATGATTGGCAGTAGATTTTCATGGTGCTGAGTTGCCAGCTCGACACCCAACCTTCAACGATGGCACGTCCATTCATGTATGTCTTTCAGAACGCCACTCGACCCGCGGGGAGAACATGCAGACTCCACACAGAAAGCAATCCCAGCACACTAGCTGAGAATTGAATGGGAGAACCTCTTGCTGTGAGGCAACAATGCTACCGCTGCACCACCGCGGCATATGGAGCAGTATTCATGGTACTAGATGAAAATACATAATGCATTGTTTTGAAAAACAAAATCTTTGCAGGATATAGCGTTTGTATGCTGTTGAGTTGCTGTTTCAGGTGCAATTATGGAAATTTAATGTACATATGCAGATGTGATTGTCTTTGGGGTGCAATTATGGTAATGCTTGCTTTTGGTTATAGAAAAATATGAAGTGTCAGCTTTTTGCTGGTGGAAATAGCTTCAAAAAGTAATGCTAGACTTGAAACAAACAAAGTTTTTAAAGCATGCTTAAATTTGTATCTGTACAAGTTTAATATGTGTTAGTTATTCATTGTGGAAAATGAACACTGGATACAAGATCTTTCAAAAGTAGACTATTTGCAAATTGAAAAGTAGACCATTTGTGAACTGAGAGAAAAAAGTCAATAAGCAACTTGAAAGTTTAGCAAGAGAAACAAGATCATGCAAGTAGAAAAAAGTAACATTTGCTATGACATTGTATAAATTGCTTCCATTTCTTTTCATTTGTGCAATCTTTGCATATCTTTGTAGGTGTTAACCTTTCATGCTCTGAATTTGAAATGAAGCACAACAGCAGTACAGTTAAATTTTGTAATAATGATTTTTTTTCTGAATAATCTAAAACATTTTTGTGTACCAAACATACATGCATGCATGTATGCACACTAGGGTATATGTATATAATAATCTTTTGAGTTACTGGTTTGTTGATGTATATAACACATTGAGTAAATTAAAATTCACTTCTGTGAACTCAGGATAGAAGCTCTAACATGGGTTCTACATGGAGAATAAACTGTTACTGTTGCTGGCCATTATTGTGGGCCTAGGAAACAAATCCTAGCATGAGTCCTGAAGGGAGGCAGGTCCATGAACTCCTGTTTCCTAGCTTCAACAGACTGATGGTTTCAGCTGGAAAAGTTGCAGAATCAATTAATCATAACTAAATCATTGTGTATGTGTGTGTGCGTGCGTGTGTGTGTGTGTGTGTGTGTGTGTGTGTGTGTGTGTGTGTGTGTGTGTGTATATATGTGTGTGTGTATATATATATATATATATATATATATATATATATATATATATATATATATATATATAAAAGTTATGAAATAAACTACAAAGTTTTAAAACAAAGGAACTCCCATACTTCATCTGTCCAAGGGAAAACATCATAGAGCTGGGTGAGTTTTGCTTAACTAGAACAGATCAAGCAAGTTGAATAATTTTAATATTTGTTTTAATGATAATGATTGATTTTATTCACTCTGAAAAAAATCATAGTTCTGTTGCAATGGATTGCTTAATAATAGTTTATTGAAATGAGTAACATACAATAAAGGTAACAGCACCATATTCAAATGGTTTATGACAGCATAATACATCCAATAACTGAAAGCACAAAAGTATTTCAATATTGATATATGAATGTCTTGTACCAGACTTCAACTAACATTTCTGTCCTAAACATGCATATTATATTAATTCAGTCCAGTAACTTTCTTTGGGAGACATATCCATACCCTCAACCTTGATTCCCTTGATTCCCAGGCCTTGCATTGCAGGTGTACGACAGTGCCTAACTGCCTGTTCTTTATCTAGTGTTCCATTGCAAGTACACATATCTTCCCTTTGAGAAAGGAACATTCTGAAGCATGCCATTGAGAACTGCTATTTCTACACATCTCATTCTTAGCCAGCAAGATTATCTTTTCCCTTTTACTGAACTGTCTTTCCCTGAAAACTGTATGCATAAATAAAAACACAAGTCTGACTACATTTTCAAGCCTATTCTACTATTTATTCTACCTTATGATAAACAACTACTTTTAAATGAAAACCCTAAGTCTAACAGCTCCCCCTGAGGTCTCTGATGAATGTTTTACAGATACCTTTTTTCCTGTAGTTACCTCACAAATGTATCATATAAGTAATCTGTAAACTAACAAATCAAGCCTGCCCTGTTATGCATTGAGTACAGTAAATAACTATTACTACTTATTCTTTAGATAACGTATTTTACAAATAATGCTGTCAATTTATTCTTAAAACTAATAATTGGATTATGTGAAGTATGACCTGATTGCATGTTGTAACTGAGTATGAATGTAATATTCTGAAATTTTACTGAAATGTACTATACTGAACTTACAACTGAGTATGGATGTCATTTTCTGGAACTCAGCTGAAATTTCCATACACATTTATACTGAACGTCAAAAATAGATGTGTACATTCTAGAAACTAACTAATTTAATACTAAAGGAATATTTCATTGCCAGTGTTACCTGAACACAGATAAAAGAATAACTAAAATCTGGTAAATATTATATTCTGGAAACAGTTTAGTACATTTTTTCTGTCAGTATTGTCTGAACATAGATAAAAACATTAACTGAAAACTAGCACCATTGTACAACTGTCTGAAAACATGAGAACATTTACATAACTGAAAAGGCATTCAACTGAAACACATTTTAACAAACACAGTCCACTGAGCTGAGTCATAGAACACACCAGATTTACTTTGTGATCTTTTATTATATAACATTCAAGGACAACTAATAGTGATGCCATAAATATTTCATATGCAACATATCAGCAAATACCATCAAACCATCACTTCAAGCCAGTTGATGTACGCCCACCTATTCTTGCTGTCACTTCACCAAAAACCAGGAGCATACTCCAGGCTACCTCAGACCTGGTGGCAAACCTGTTTAAGTTATACTTATAAGCCGCATACCCCCTGATGTGACCAGTGATCAAATCTGGGTCCAACTTGAGGAGTGCTGAGGTCACTGAACAAAAAGAGGAGGGAACACATGGGGGGGGATCCATAAGACCACCTCCTGACCCTTTATGCAGGCATGTACAGGAGCATTTACCTTAAATAGGGAGTGCTTGCCTGCACCCACCCCCAATGATGAGATGATGACTTCTGCTCCAATGATGAGATGATGACTTGTGCTCATGGATAATGGACTTTAGCATGGTAAGTCATCGTTGTCCACTAAGCTAAGTCATAGAAGTCATAGAACACACCAGATTGACTTTGTGACCTTTGATTATATAGCATTCAAGGAAAACCAATAGTAATGCCATAAGTAATCATATGCAACATATCAACAAGTATCATTAAACCATCATCTCCAGCCGGTTGATGTACACCTGTCTGTTCCAGCTGCCACTTCGCAGAAAAACAGGTATATATTCCTGGCTACCTTGAACATGGTGGCAAACCTTTTTAACTCATACTTACAAGCCACATACACCTTGATCTAGCCACTGGTCAAATCTGGGTCCAACTTGAGGAGGGCCGAGGCTGTCGAACAAGAACGGGGGGAACACAAAGGGGTGAAGCCATAATGTTGTCGCCATACTGGCATGCCATGCTATTCTGCCCCCAAAACAATGGCCTCACAAATAAATTCTGGATTGTGAAGGAAAATAAGTTAAGCTTTAAAAATGTATAAATAGCAATAACTATATCCAAATTAAGCAAATCAAAATCCATGTTATTTAAATGACCATTGTCAAAATCATAGAAACATGGCTCTAGTCTGTCGATATCACTGTGCTCAGTCACCTGAAAATCAATTTGGCTAGTAGATCCCTTAACTCTGTGGTTAATAAAATGCCTCACTCTCTCTCACAGGGATTAGGCCTTCTAGCAACTCTCCAGTAAAGAGATGATGGTGAACCAAAAGAACACTACTTTCAAATATAGCTGCTACAGATGTTCCATATCAGATAGGCTTCTTGCCAGCAATATCTTCTTACGGGCCTGACTCAGATAATTTCCACCAAGGTGAATCACAACGCTAGCCAAGGATTCTTCCATTGATATCTTAAGCTAGATTTCCAAAATTGAAACCAACTAAGACCTGGGTAACAAGAAGAATGAACTGTCCACTGGTTATTATCAAAAGAATTTGCGTGACCAGCTGGGCAGGCTATGGCATGGAAGGATGCTCTTTGAATAAAAAAATGGCTCAAGAGACAAATCACCTACTTCTCTGCAACAGAATCAAAAATGGATGCCCGATATATGACAAAAAAGGCATAAGAGACCGACCTTCCCATTCTTTGAATGACCTGCACAGAATGCCATTCCATGGCCAAGTCTGAGGTAAAACCTATCCAAAAAGAATGGGTGTAGTATCCTTGTGGGTGAATTACTTTCCCTGCCTAGGCCTGCCTCAGAAATGCATTAATCTCTGATAAGTTAAAAGGCCTGCCAGAGGCCTGCATGAAAACCAAACCCAACCACTTCTCTAAGGGGGTAGTATTAAATATCAATCAAACCCAATGCACGGGGCAAGTGACTAGCCCACTGGTCTTGTCCAAAAGCATATGCTGACCATTACCAACTTGGTCAATCTTGGATTTTTTCAACCAAATCATGACAAAATCCCTGCTGATGATAAGATCCTCCCAGCAAAGGTAAAGGAGAAGTTCATTGGCCCAGAAAGCATCCATATACAAAGAGGTGAACAAAGCAGCTATAGAGACAAACATGTGAAATTCAGCAATGATTTTCTGGGATCCTGAGAAGGTTATCCACATGTTCTCTAGGCCCTTAAGCATCCTCCTCATATTCCAATATCCTGACACAGGCTGTAGTCCCCAAAAATGCTTCAAATATCATAAAGCTGGCAGGTGTACTCTAAGTGTTTTAGGTGAATCCCTGTCTGTGGACCTAGCCACTAAAACTGTAGCAGCAACTGTATTCCACATGGACTGGGACCAGGGATCAAAGACCTGTAAAATGTCTTGAAAACATGTAGAGATGATGATTAAGCTTTCCTAGTGTTGCTGGCCCAAGAATTTTCTGAAAAAAATAATGATAGTCTTCTCCAATTAGCCAGACTCCAGGAGGAGCTGGGGTAGTCTTTGGATCTGAATGCTTGGCCAACAGGTGAAACCTGGCAAACTGAAACCAGGAAAGGCTGTCAGCTATAGGATTAAGATGACCAGGGACATGAAGACATGAAAATGACAAATTCATCTGTAAACTCAGCAAAACTAAAAGCCTGATGACAGAGTGGACCCACCTACACCTGGAAGAACATTTTTTGAGAGTGTGAACCACTGTCATATTACCTGAGTGAAAAATTATCCTCTTGTTATATAATCTATCCTTCCATACTAATACTGCCACCCAGATGGAAAATATCTCTAGAAATGTGATGCCCTTCATCCTCTCCGTGGACTGACTTTCTGGCCAACTTTCAGTAAACCAGATACCCAAATAATATCCCCCCATACTGGAACCCCTAGCCGCATCAGTAAAAAGCTCAGGGTTGTTAGCTGTGGTCCAACGGGACTGCCAAAATGAAACTCCATTAAACTGGTTCAATAATGTAAACCATAATCAAAAGTCCTCTATAACCCACTTCAGGTCTATTTCCTTTCAACAAGTCAGACATGGACTGTAGGAAAGTTCTGCCTGGAGAAACCGCCCTACAGGCAAAATTTAACAAACCATGTAACTACATGATTTCTCCTACCCATACTTTGCTAGAATGCAAAAATGTACAAAGTAACTGCTGGACTTGCCACAATCTGGGTGAAGGAAGCTTGAAGGAGTTATCGGTGGTGCTACGTTAAAGCCCAAGGAAGTCGGGACCCAGCTTGGCCTCTCTGACTTGTCAGCCAAGGGTAACCCCAAATCACTGCAAAGCTACTTGAAAATGGACATCCCTTGTAAAGCACCATCCTGACTGTCCCCCACTATCAAATAATCATCAAGCTAGTGTACTGCTGACTGGCAGGAGGCCCACTTTTGCCAACCCCAGTGTAAAGCTGTGCTAAATATTTCAAATGTTGCACAGGCCACAGAACACCCCTTTGGAATTGTAGTGTTAAAAATATCTTCCCATTGAACCGAAAACCTAAATAATGTCAATCCTCTTGTCTCACTGGAAGAAGACAGAAAGCAGATTGGATAACTATCTTACAGAGGCAGGGGTCTGTATTGCCCATGATGACTTTCACCGCCTGATCCAAAGAAGAGTAGTGTACCTTGATCAATTTGGTATCAATAAATCATTGCCCGAACCCCCCACTGGGTGAAGTAAGTGATGAAGCAATCAGAACTCATCCTCCTGCTTCTTGGGAACCAGGCAAATAGGGGAAATTTTAAATACAAACCATGGAGGGAATGAAAAGGGGCCAGTAATTCTGCCAGCTTGTCTCTCTTTCTCTATTAACCTGGCTGCAATATGTTAATCTCCTTTGATGGATGACAAATTGTTAACTAACTTGGAATCTAACGGGGCTGTGGAGTAGATTGGAAAGCCAATGGAAAAACCTTTAATAAGGGTGGCTGCTGCCCTTTGATCCAGGTAATCTGATATTAAACAGGAAATGTAGCTATACAAATGGGGGGATAAGCCTGATGTGGCATGTTTGGATCCATTACCAAAGCCCCCTTGTGTCCATGAAAAGGTTGCTTGGCATGAAAGGAAGAGTTGCACCCTTACCAACCTCTCCATCTGTCTGAGGTGTAGCAAAATTCCACCTGTCCTTAGGCAACAAGTCCCAACATCTGGAAACAGGATAACCCTTCCCACATCCTGAACACAAGTTGTTATATTTACAAGCAGGCCAGACACATTTTCCTTGATTGAATGCCCAGAAAAATCTTAGCTTTTGTATTACCAGTCCCCCCCCCCAATACCAGTAGGTGCCTCCTTGTTCATCATGACACTGTGCTCTATGTCAGGGTGCTTGGACTCCCACCTAAGGGAACTACTGAGGACTCTCAGCATCCTGAAGTGATAATCATAATTCAACCACCCTGTCGCTCATCCCTCTCCAACATGACAAGCAGGTGTGGCAATTCATTTAGATACTTTATTACATAGAAACAAGTCAGGATGGATAGCAGCATAATAAAATATAAATGAACTGATTAATAGGCAGACCTTACATACATGCATGCTTGCATCTCAACAGCTTACTACAAAATGGCAGTCAGGCTCGTATGTGCTCAGTATTTGTACACTTGTGCAAGCCCACAGATAGCTTTTTGAAGATACATATACACATATTGATCTACACATCCCAAACTCCCTTTCAAATAGTGGGTTTTCCTTATGGCTATACAGCAAGCTAATAAAGGCAATGTTTGAGAGGGATCTTTCATAGTGACAATGGCTATAAATACCACAAAACCCAGAGACCAAGTTGTTCACAGGTGTCTTGGTTGATGCTTTCTTCCTAATGGCTGCTAAGCCTGCCATCAAGTCATTTTTGGATGTGGTATCAGCATCTAGTATATGCTTTATACTTTCATTATCTACTAGATCAAAAATATCTACAAACTCCCCTTTTAAAATCTTATCTTTGACTTTAGAGGCAGCATGTTCTGTGATATGAGAACCAGGTGATTTAAGATATGTGAACCCAAGGTTAGCCACTGAGGACAAGAACTGCATGATACACTCATCTTACTGGGGTGGGACCTCCACCTCTGAACCCATGACTTCTTCAGATTGCCCATGCAAGTTGGGTACAGGTAAGTGCACCACATGGTTAATATCAGTTTCTTCTCCCACTCCTTGACCCAAAGGTGTAGAGGCAATAAAGTTTCTCTCTAAGGCTATGTCAAACATCCTAACTACGGTATTCAGGAAAAGGATTTAAAAAATCCTCTAAACAATTATAAGCAGATTGAACCCTAACACCAATATCAAACCCTGCAGCACTTACAGAGACATTACCTTATGTTTCTATAGATTTGTTGGATAAGCAGGAAGGGGTGACCTTTTGACCAGAAGCATCTATGACTGTCTTTTTCAGAGCCTTCTTAGCTGGAGGAAGTCCCTCAGCTGTGCCTTCTTGGAGATTAATTGATGGTCTCATCTGGAATTCAGGCTTTGGTCAGCATCCACCACTGTTTCTAAATCAAGTAACAAGCCTTGTGCTTCCTGTGATAAACACGACTACCTCTACTTAATGGACTGCATTGTGGCTGAACCTGAAAGATTGGAAGAATTAGAACAGGGAAGAAAAAAAAGTGTGGGGGGGTGTGAACAACTAAGAGTCACACAAAGTTCCAGTTATTTTAAAAGAAATAATGGGCTGCTTGGATGCTGTGCTGCTGTGAGGTTCTAGAATGTATAGCTCTTAGGATATTTCCCTGCTCCTTCTTTGAAAAAAGTCCCTGTGACTAAATATACCTGGGCTGCTGCGAGGGTTCTAAAACGCCATGACAGTTCCTCAAAAAACACTCTGACAAAACAAGGGATGTGTACAACCTAATAATCAATTGCTGAGATAACATTCTGCATGACCGGTAATCTAAAATGCCATGCCTAAAAACCTAATAAAGTTTGATAATAACCTTACGACTTTACTATAAATTCAATGTTCCCATCACACAATGAATTAGGTAGTGCCATTTAACCTACGCACAACCTCCACTAGAACATAAAAACAAAACTGACTGAATTCCGTGTAGTGAGCAACAAAATTTACCTCCATAATAAATCACTTTGCCATAAAATGAAATACAGTTACTCACCTGACTACGGAACAAACTTTGAGTCCCACAGTAGGTCATTCAGTCGCAGAATGAAAGTTAAGCAAACAGCCTTTGCCACCACAGCATACTAGCACTTTGCCTCAGCAGCAAGTGTGTGACTCTCCTGTGGCTATTAGTTGTATCTCATACCGCTTATCTTTTACCTCAGATCCCTCTTTTATAGCATTTACAGCCGCTACAGACTGGGGATTAGTCATGTCCTTAGAGGCTGTTGGGGTCCTCTCAGTGGGTAAGGGAGACCAACTTTTGCTAGTCCTGGTAGAGGGAATAGGGAAGGCTATATTGTGTTGCCATTAACTCTGCTGACCCCATTTTTGCTGTATAAAAAAAAAAACTTAACATGCCTCTACTCAAATTTCAATAGACAGAAGAAGTTTACTGGATTTAATTCAGGCTGTTGATTCTTACAAAGTAGTTTCTGGTAAAAAAAGGGATACCTTTTTTTTTTCTGAAGAGATTCAAGAGTCTGACTCTGTACAGAAAGATGAAGGGACAGCTGCAGGGTTTTCTACTCACATTTCTGATTCAGACTCAGAGAGGAGCTTAATTTCTGATTCCCACGGTGGGGTTTCTACTTCTCTGAAATTATTTCCAGAATGAGCCCATGTTTTCAGTGGAAGAACACAGAGGTTTCTTAGTTCCTCAGAAAATGCTATGAGCTGTTACAGAAGGCATTTCCCGAGCCTTCACATATTGCTCCATTTTTGTCAGCTTTGGAGGACGTGTGCTACTGCCATTCATTTTTCTGATACTCAGTTGCTCCTAAATGGCAAACAGAATGTATAAAGTTCCTCAGTCTTTAAAATTTGTGTGTACTTTTCTCAGACCTGCCCCAACAGCTATAGCTTTATCTAATCCTATTGCTGCTAAATATTTAGTTAATTCCAAACTTATTCTTTCTGATATGGAGGGGAAAATTATTGATAAGATATGTGAAAAAGTGTATGCTTCTGCAATTTTTATTTTCAGAATTTGGAACTGTCAGGCTCATATGTTAGCTTGTTCTGAGTAATTGTCAAGACATAAGGAATGTTTTGTCTGCAGTTTTCTTCTTGTGAGGAAAAATCTGCTTTTAATTATTTGGTTATGTCTATTGTACAAGTCTCTACACGTTGTCTACAGTGTGTGTATGACTCATTTGATATTTCTTCCAGGGATATGACACTAGTATTGTTTTGAGGAGGCTTGCCTGGCTGCAGTCTCAACCTCCCAGATGCTAAAAATGAGATTTTAAATCCTGCTATTCTCCTTTGGATAGAGATTTCATTTTTGGCCTCTGCGCTGCAGAGGTGATGAAAACGTTTGATGGAAGCGGTAAGTTGAACAGGGAATCTCTAAGATTTTTCAGCCTTCCTTTTCCACATTTTTTAAAGGATTCTTTAACCCCTCATCCTATTTTGGCAAAAACATTCTTAACAAGATGCAGGTAAACAACCATTTAAGAAATGGTAGGGGGGTCCAAAAAGAATGCAAGAATCCCCCCAGATCAAGGACAGTGTAACAAGTCAGAATGGCTATTTAAGGGACCTTTCCCATCCATATCACCCTGCCCTTGCAGCCCCATTTCCCTTCCAGAAAGTCTGAATCTCTACTTTTCTCTTGGCAACAGTTTCAGGTAAATGGGTTTTGAAGATCTTTTTATCAAGGTTACAGATGGCAGTGTGAGCAAGTTCTTCCTTTGCAGGGGTAATCCCACATCCTCCAGAGCAGACTCTGTAATTTCTACCTTCCTTCATGACATTGCTGTTCCAGGGTGTGAAGAGCCAATTAGTCCTTCCCAGGTGGGGAAAAGTTTTTTTTTTTTGCACTGATGCTTTTAGTTATAAAGAAAATGTTTGGAGACCAGTTCTGGATCTTTCCAAAACCTGTTTTTAAAAGTACAAAAAAAAAAAAAAAAAAAAAAAACACTAACCACTGAAGACTGCAGTGTAACAATGACCGAAGATTAAACACAAGCACTACAATATCACCATGAAGAGAGAGTAGAGTGTGCACTGTATTCTCTCTTCATGGTGATATTGCAGCATTTGTGTTTAATCTTCAGTCATTGGGCAGGATTCACGAAGGCTTGCATGGAGTGTAAGAGACTTGTAACACTCCATGCAAGCCTCGCGATCCAGGAACAGCCCTAAACTCCGTGTAAGAGACCATCTAAAACGTCTCTTACACGGACTGGGCGTGGACATGCTAAATACCTCACTTGCAGCCGAAAGGTATGCAAATGAGGTATATTAGCGATCCACGAAGCAGAAACCAGTCCGTGTAAGAGACGTTTTAGCTGCAGAAATGTACTCAGTTGACAACTGAGTACGTTTCTGCAAATTCCACAACGGAGCCATGTCAGCTCCAAATAAAGGGTGCATATGTCTCAGGCAGCATGCCAATGGCCAAATATGTGGCCATTGGCAAGGTAACCCGATGCAAAAATAATAAAAATATAATTTTTTTTTCGGCGATGTTTAAACCCAGCGCAGCACCGCGCAAACGGGCTGCGCTGTATAAAACATAAAAAAGAAGGTTATAAACCCACAAATGTGGGTTTCATGCAATACATGGAATGACAATGCAGGGACCAGCAGACCAAAAACAACATGGCTACCGTGTAGTGGTTGCTAAGGGGGGAAGCTGAGTCTAAGACATGTAACTAAGCATTAGTAGGCAATCTCATGTAAATGAGGGTTAGGATACTGAATCTCACAGTCACATAGCAAATGAGCACAGTCTGAGTAGTGTAAGAGATACATAAGGGGAGGAATAGAGTAGGAGATAGGTGACATCACAGGGGGGAATGGTAGAAAGAAATGCAGTTCATTGGAGGTCAGTGTAACATGACAGATGACAGACACAGATCATGGAAAGAGGTGTGCCACAAGATAAGTCAGGGAAAGTCAAGAAATGGAAGGTGTACACTGTTACTTACACCAAAGTTTCTTGCTGGGTGTGCATGCGCACGTGTGCACGCCATGAAGCGCGAGTAGGGCAGTGTGTGCGCGTGTAAGACAGACTGAGCATGTGGGAGCGTGTTGGGAGATGTTTAACACTGTTTGCACTAGTGTGCGCGCGTGTAGGGCAGGCTGAGCAAGTAGGAGGCTGTTGGCAGACTTGTAACACAGTTTGCACGGGTGTGCGCGCGTTTTAACCCAAATAAGTAGATTCTGAACCGTGTAAGCACGTGTGCGCGCGTGTAAGCCACTGTGAGCGTGTTTCTGCTAGTATGCACGTTGCTCCCCCCTGAGGAAACAGAAAGGAAAAAGGAAGCAACAGAATTAGTAGGAAGCTAGCAGGGATAACTGCTGAAGCTAGCAGGTGAAAACAATTAGAAGCAGGCAATTACACAGGCAGAATAGTAGCCCAGCCCAGCACTTAAAACTCTGCAAACAGTAGTGCAGGATGTTTCTCTTAAGAGACACTGCAAGACAGGAGTAAGCTAATAGAAGTGAAAACTGAAAAGCCCAACTCAGAGCAGAAATGTTAGGGGCTGCCATAGCTGTCATAATGAGACATAGGCGACTTGCTGAGGGTGGTGACAATGCAGATGGTGCCAGACAGCCCACAGTGAGGAGACGGAGAAGAGTGTACAGGCCCAGGGTCACCTACCACAGGTTACATGAGCTGGAGATAGTAGAGCGCTATAGAGTGGACAGAGAGCTCCTGCAGCAAATTGTTGAGCTGTGCAGGCCACGCCTCACACACAGAACCAACAGAGGGGAACCCATCCCAGTGGAAACCAAGGTATGTGTTGGCCTAAGAATACTAGCAACAGGTACCTTCCAGAGACCAACTGGTGATATGATGGGGATATCACAGGCATCAGCCTCCAGGGTACTGCACCAGTTCCTGGATGCCATGTCAGCACATGTCGGTGATCATGTATATTTCCCCAATGCCCGTGAGGTATTGGCCAGCAATATGCGTCTCTTTCAGCAAATAGCGGAATACCCTGAGGTAGTGGGTGCAATAGACTGCATGCACATACGCATCAAAGCACCAGCCGGTGAGCGGGGTAGGGCCTACATTAACCGCAAGGGCTTTCCCTCCATCAACTTCCAGGTCGTGTGTGATGCCCAGGGCATAATAATGAATGTGTGTGCTGGCTGCCCTGGGAGTTACCATGATTCCCACATCTGGCAATTGACGCAGCTGTACCAGACATTTGCCAATGGGGACATCCCACACGGACACCTAGTGGGGGATGCAGGTTATGCACTGAAGCCGTGGCTGATGACACCCATCAGAAACGCACACACACCTGAACAGGAACGCCGTAATGAGGCACATGCACAAACACGTAATGTAATAGAGCATGTGTTTGGGCTGCTCAAGCCATGGTTCCGGTGTCTGGACACATCTGGTGGAGCCTTGCAGTACACACCAACTACATGTACCCAAATTGTCATGGTATGTGCTATGCTACATAATATGATCTTGCGAAAACAGCTGCAGCAGGACCAGCATAGGGCTGGGCCAAACAGCCCCCCACCATTGCCAAGGCCATCACAGGCAGAGTGTGACTCGGAGGAGGAACAACCTGAGCCTGCCCCAGTAGGCAGAAGGAGGTGTGCCCAGTATGCCCTGGCCTTGGCAAAGAGGCAACGCATAGCACATACACTGGCTCAGTAGGAACCCTGGGAATGATACCCCGTCTGACTCACTCAAATAATAACATGGATGCCTAAAATGACATGACCTGCTCACAAACATGTACAGGGAAGTGTAATATGCACATCTGACAGAGGCAGCCTTGCAGCACCACCTGAGGCATGAATGCCATGTGTTAAGTAATGTAACACCATGTACTATATGCATGTACTATATGCACACCTGAGCACCCTGACTAACATCCACCCTCACAAAGCATGAAGCCACAAAATCACGATGGGATGATCAAGTGCAATAACTGGCTGAAGTAATGCAGTTAGTCAAAGGGGAGCCAATGTGTTTCAGACTGGGAAGACATGCGGAGCATGACATGATGCACCACCTGCTAGGGGTGGCGTGCACCTATCATTCCATGCCCCATGGATACTGGCAAAGGCTGTCAGTACCCACAGCATGCCCTGAATAGGTAAGTCTCAAAACACAAACCCACCTTCATAGGTACCACAAGGGATAGGAACCTAGATGTAATGCTACCCAATGCCAGAAGTCTAAACAGCAAGATGTGTGCAGTGTAAACGCACACAGTATGGAGAATGTAGATATCAGTCCTGTAATAGAGAACTGGGTCAAGGCTCATATCAGCACCCTAACACTACCAGGTCACACCTCATACTGTGCTGTACAGCCGCAAAACATGGAACAAGCTACAAAAGGAGGGTGACTAGCAATAAATGTCAAGGATAACCACACCCCCATGTTGGTACCACAACAAGAAGCAGCATGGATTAGCCATGGTCAAATACCAATGGCTAAAACCGCCTCCCAGTATATAGCCTGCTGCAGACTACTGTACTCATACCAGGAACTGCACCTGGCCTATGTTGGAATACATGAATATATCAAGCCCCCAAAACAACATTATATTGCTTGAGTGAAAATACCCAGACATACACCGAGCATTATACTAGCACCAACACAGTTGGAGAAAAGTTCCCAGAATCCATAAACAAAAATGCCCAGGAACAACGTACCACTCCCACAAGAGGGGTAAGCATACTGGAAGTGATAATCAGCAACATGTGTACTGGATGGCAAGATGAGAAGTGTATCCTTCACTGGTAAGACCAGACCATAGAGTAATCACACTGGATATACACATCCCGACCCCAGTCCCTGGCCAGAATACCACAGTGAAAAACATGTGTAAAGCATAGGTTGCAGCCCTCCAAACTGATGTTGAATCCACGAAAGGCCCTGTGCAAGTGCAGAATATGGGACACACCGCAGAACATGTTTTACAGGCATTCCATGAACACAGCCAGGAATGCTTGGAGTATGCAATCACAAATAACAACAACACACAATGCCATACACGCAGGCATCTGGCATGCTGGACTCCAGCCGTTACCAAACCATGCAAGAGAATGAGGAAGCTACCACATGATAGAGCAAACATAAAAAGGGAAGTAATCACTGACCAGTAGTATGGCAATAACATATGTCCACACATACAATCCACTATGTCCAGCCACAACAAGTAGAATCTGTGAATCCAGAGGCAATGTGACACCTGTCCCAAGTACACAGACAACCACAACTCCCCCCAATAAATACAAATATATGTGATAGATGCAACCATGTATCCAAACCAGAGGTTGAGCTCCCCCAACTCAGTACTGTCAAAACTAGTCCGGAGGAGAAGGTAACCACATACACCACAAACCCAGTCCCACATAGACCTACCACAACTGTAAACCAAACACATAAACACAGAAAAATATTCCCAGAGGCCTTAATTACAAACACACCACACCAACAGAAGCCTCCAAAGCAGATCACAAGCAACCACAACCTCCAAACATAGCACATGCAACGAATAGTACACACAGCTGGTGTGCCAAACAGTCACAGGCCAGAAGGAGAAACAACATGCCTGATACAGTTGTAATAGGTGTCTGTATAGGCAGACACACTGCTGTCCCACTCACCAGACTGAACAAGGGAAAGGGTAGAGTAAGCTGCCTGTAGGCTGCCACAAAATGCCACATAACACAAGTACGCAGGTCACCCCAAAGCAAGCAGAAATATGATGCACTCAATGTCCATGCTGGTGTGAATGACTTGAGATGTACCTCCCTGGTCTACATGAAAAGAGACATGGATGATCCCTCTGAGTATGTACCCCAGGCTGGTATGACACTGGCTGTGTGCAGCATCCAACCCTCACCAAGAATGATGCCACAGTACAAACACAGAATGATCATGTTTAACAGCTGGCACAGTTACAGCTGTCAGTCCAAGAGGGTCTAATGTCTGTCTGCTTGAGATGTCAAGCATGACAAGCCATGCTGCTGTTCCAGGGATGGCTTGGACCTGTTACCCCTGTGTGTCTGGATACTGGATAAGGCCTCTGCCACCTCCATAGAGCCGTATGTAGGCAAGGCCAAAAAGACTACCCACCACCCTAGAAAACATAAGTGGTAGGAAACATAAGGGTAATGCTGACCAATGCCAGATGTGTAAACTGCAATATGCATGCCCTTGAGGCACTTCCCATTATGGAGAACATCGATGTCTGTGCAGTGACAGAAGCCTGCTGCAAGCCTAGTGATAGCACACCAGCACTACTAGGTTATACCACATATCATGTGTTATGGCCCCAACACCTGGACCAAAACATCAAAGGAGGGGGAGTATCCATATGCAGCACAGACACCCATATGGCCAGGTAACTGACAATGCACAAAGCAGCGGAGACCACCCATGTGCACCTAAGTGTAGTCCAAACTGCTGTACAGTCTGTAGCATGCGACAGACCACACCCTCACACACAAGAACTCCACACAGACATCCTGAAGACACTGGACAGTATGAATGTCCCACCAAATACCAGACAAGGTACACACAAATTACCATATAGGTGGCAAACCATTATGTATGCAAGGAGTGATCAGGGACCTAGGGACACAAGTCGACAGTAATCTGTCATGTGACACTCACAATGCCAATGTGGCTAGGAAGATTGTTGGTATTGGACACCGTATCATGAAAGGATTCACATCTACATCAACAGAGGTCACTGTGCCACTGTACTGATCCCTTATCAGACCCATAATCTAGTACAATGACTCATATGGGATGTACCATACGTGACACCTGCAGCAGTTCGGAAGACCTCATGGTTACCCCACCAAGAGGATAAAGGGTGTGAAATATATGTCATATGCTGCCTGGCTGTAGACACTCCAGCTGAATGCAGTCACAGACTGCCTACACAGAGGCATTGTATGTCTGTTGTACAAGGCCATGTCCAACACAGGAGTAATGGACATGCTCTACCACAGGAAATCAAAGCCATTGGAGCTGTGAGAGTGACAGATGTCAGCCTCAACACATAATGAAATAAGATGTGCTGGAGGGACAGATACATAACCCAGAGGCTCCCCACACCCAGAAACAGGATCCCAATCCATGTTAGGCAGAGTACCTCACTGACATCCCTCAAAAGGAATATTGCCAAGTGGAAGGATGATTGTACATGTATACTGGGGGTCTTCACTGTGTCACGACCAGACAGAGGCACAGTAAAGAATTTCATAAATGGCCATAATAGAAACATAGCAAGGGGTGGCGAAAGACACACACACTCTGGCTAGGCTTACTAATGTCCTAGGGTGGATAGCCTAGTATGAACCCATGAACCTATGAAGATACAAATTGTACAGGACACTAAGGATAATCACAAGGCTTACCTAACTGATGGTAGGAACCATGTTGGGCATCCACAGATATGCTCCGAATCAAACAACATACCAAACACACACACATATTGCTAACATACAACCTGACAGGTGCAGTGCAAACACCCCCCCCCCCAGAGTGCAAAATATCTATCCCAGCAGACTGCTGGTCCCCTGACATTGCAGATGCTGAGGTAACAGCCATCATCTGCAAAGCAAAACACACAGCAGCAAAGGTATGTGATGGTGTCCTGGGCTGAGGCCAACATGGACTCCAAGAATAATGGAATGCCAAATCACACTACTGCCCATTGTCAGCCTTACCACAGGATATGTACCCAAAGAGCAGTGTACAACAACAGTGGTCCTTCACAACAAAGGTGTTGCCTGAATGGATACTGCAAACTACCACCCCAGGATCCTGACAAGCGTGGTCTGCACAGCTATGGAAAGGATCAGTATGTACCGCAGACAGAAGGCTATTGTGGACCTACTGATACTGGACCCTACACAGTGTGGCTGTCGTAACTGCAGATCCTGCCCCTAAACATGTTTGACCCATTTGAAGCAGTCATTAAGGTCATTGATGAGGGCAATGTGGTCCACACAGCGTAGCTGGACCGTGCATATGCTTCTAGACAATACCGTATGAGTTCAGTATGGATATGTTCACCAGCTTAAATATATACCCCTATGTCAGTAGAGGGGTTGCAAACCAGACCAAGGACAGAACTGACATGGTCAGACATGCCGCATCCATGTCAGACTACAAAGCAGATTTGAGTGGCATACCACAAGACCTGGTCCTGCCCCCCCCCGTTCTGTATATATGTCCCATAGGTATAGGCCAACATGGAAGGACTGTGACTGAACATGTATGCAGAGGAGTACAAACAGCTCACCATATCCGACCCCCAGCTGACACAAGCAACCCACAAAAGGGTCACCTACAAACAGACAACTGGAGCCATAGCCATGTCAGCAAGCTAATTGCAGAACTGTGTATAGACAACCACCGTGGATATACAGTAAGTGCCCAGAAATTACCACACAGGTGTTAACCCATGACGTACCTAACATGTAATGAGAGACCTGGGTACAAAAGGTGATAGATATCCTGCACTGGACAAACATGTGGCTGTAGTGTTCGCAGAAACATATACTATATACCCACCCAAACATGAAGGTTGGCAGATGTAGATAAGGGGATGTCACTGTGGCTCTGCAGTCATCCTCCATCAGCATCACAATTGACTACAATAGCCCCTGTGGGATATACCTCAGCAGACACCTCCATCAACTGTAAAGTCCACAACAGTACCCCACCAGGAGTAGCAAAGAGCATGAACAGATGCCATGTGTTGCCTGAGTAAAACCGCAGCCCCACACACTGCCATACTGCCCAGCTACAGGCAAGCTGTGGCTGATGTATGAAGCCATGTCCAACCTGGAATCAATGAACATGCTGCACCTTGTACAATCTGAATGGCAGTGAGCTATGCACATGAGAGACCTGAACCCCAGCACTGACATACATAGGACAAGCTGTACAGAATGATCCATAACACAGAAGGCACCCCCACTCTTCAGTAAACTCCCGGTACAGGTCAGCCAGAGAGTCACTTATCGACACCCCTCAAGAGGAATCCTGATGAGTGGATGGGAGATGGTAGGCTAACCCTGGGTATCACTGTTATGTCAGAGGTAGACGGAGGCACAGTATACTAACCATGACATATGTCATGGCAAACTCCAGTTACAATGTGTGTCGAAGGACAAACACACCCTGTGACTAGCATCAGAAATGGCCTAGGAAACATCGCTAGTGTTTGCCAATGTCCACCCATGTTGTGGAATACACTACCAATGTTGGACGAGCCTGGTGTAGGTAGTCCATATCTGAACATAATGCAACATGGTCATATGTGCACAACTGGCCCCTACACAGTCTGTTGTGCTCACTATGAAGATGTCAAGCAGTCATAGGACTAAAGCCCAGGATACTGTCCACCACAGTGAAAATACTGAACCAGTACACTATACGGTACTACAGTGTTAGGTCATTATGAAAGTATGTTGAGAACTGTCTGCAAAGTATCCCATGCAATCCCTGCAGGCACAGTATAATCCCTGTTGTGGCAGACACAAAGCAGTTGGCCAGTTAGTACACAACATGACACCCAACACACAACCATAAACGTGAGATATTGTTGAAGTTCACACGCACCCAAATATGTGGTGGACTTCAGAGTGCAACATATGGAAAGCTCACACTGGGCATGCTCGCACACTTTGATAAATGAGGCATATGTCAGACAACATGCCATGGAAAGGCTGAACTGGCCATGCTCACACACTTAGGCCATATCTCCGTTTAGCAGTTGGCCACACATAGCTGGTATTTGTACGTGTCAGTCCAGGAACCAACCGCAACACAGCAATCTGCCCAGTGCACACAGTAAATGACTACAGAGACATAAGTGATATAGTGGATCGCCGTCATATGCAAACATCTTCCACAGATACACAAGTTGGTCATAGGAACAGGAAATGCTATGGCAATAAAACCTGCAAACAGTAGAACAGCACAACAAATATTGTGCATCCAACAATTGAACATATGGGTGTAGAGGTCAATACTAGGCTTGTTGCCCTAGGGAATGACAGCTCAGCCAGAGTGTGCTTGGCATCTGCATCACCAGTACAGTAGGCTACTGTGCCACTGTAAAGTAGGTCACATAAGGCAACATGTGAGGCTAGTGAGCTGTGCCTCTGTCAAGCAGTGGCACTGTGGAGGTCCCAGGGATTGAATGTGCTAAGCCACAGCCATGTTGTCGGTGTGTGCTGGAAGAGGGTTGCTGAGGATCTCTAACAGTAAGTGTCTGTCAATAACAGACTGAGGGGAGCCCTATCTGCATTCTTTGGACAATTCCACTGTCAACACTGTGTTGTAATGATTATGTGTGAATGAAGTGCCGTGCTGGAACTGTTCATAGATGTCCTCCCTCTGTGGGCTACAGCTCTGCAATGTATTAGCTCACTCTGTCTGTTGTACGGCTCATATATGGCTGGTGTACACCTGACAGGTGTCTTGTTGTGGAGCAGTCATGGGTATATGTGGGATAGCATGATCAATGCAAACCGTACACATGCTCATAGAATGCAATTGTCAAGGATTATGCTGAGTGGCCAGTATAGTCCCCCAGCATGGGTCCTCTGAAGTCGTCCACCCCAGTCTTCACAAGTGTAGAGTCTGCTTGTGCTAAATGCAGTTTGTGTGCAGTGATAACCTTGCCTGGGGGTGGAGATGGGATATGGATATCCAGGGAAAGGTGGGTATGGTCAGATATCAACAATGGTGGTCTACCTCTGGTGTGGAACAGTGAGTACCCACGTTGCAGATGGACAGGTGCAATATGAATTCCCTCATGTGGCTGTGGTGTGTGGTTCTGCCATAGCACATGGACCCACAAATTGTAGTGGCTGTAGGGTAAAGTGGTAGAGGCCTGAGTAGTTCTCACACACAATATGCCTGTACCTGATGTTAACAACTGGAATGGTGTATGTGAACACCTGCATATCCCGGCACTGTTCCCAGGGAAGCTAAGTGTGTATCCTGGATGTGGGTGTGGTGTACTGGACTGGTTGTGTTCTGTGTTACAGGTCCTGTGGTCACAAAGTATGGTATAGAACATAACCTGCCAGTGCGATGTGCATATCTGACCCTGACGTAGGTGGCTGCAAATGCATATATATGCTATCCCCCAGCTGACAGGTAGTACTACATGTACATACCTCTGTAGAAATAAAGATGTCAGCACCCTATAAATACTGCAGGTGCAGAACAGATGCCCAGTAATTTGGATAGTGCGCTCTGCTAATGTGTCTCCCTCAAGTGTCATAATATAGTAAGGTAGGGGTTTGAATCCTGAAAATGCTCAGTGAGTGTGTGGGTGAGTGGGGTTTGTGTGTGTGAGAGGGAAATGTCCCTTTTGGCAACTGGGAAAACACACTACAGGATGCACATTCCCCTTTCTAAACACTGATGATGTCAGCACCCTATAAGTACAGCAGGAGAAGGGAAACCTCCCAGTAATGCGAATAGCGCGCTCTGCTAATGCGTCCGTCTAGAGTGTCATAACATAGTTAGGTAGGGTTTTGAATCCTGCAAATGCTCAGTGTGTGTGGAGGGGGTTAGTATGTATGCAAGCCTGTATGAAGGAAATATCCTTTTTGGCAACTAGGAGAACACACTACAGGATGCACATTCCCCTTTCTAAACACTGATGATGTCAGCACCCTATAAGTACAGCAGGAGAAGAGAAACCTCCCAGCAATGCGAATAGCACGCTCTGCTAATGCGTCCATCTCAAGTGTCATAACATAGTTAGGTAGGGGTTTGAATCCTGCAAATGCTGAGTGTGTGTGGAGGGTGTTAGTGTGTGTGCAAGTCTGTATGAAGGACATATCCCTTTTGGCAACTCGGAGAACACACTACAGGATGCACATTCCCCTTTCTAAACACTGATGATGTCAGCACCCTATAAGTACAGCAGGAGAAGAGAAGCCTCCCAGTAATGCAAATAGTATGCTCTGCTAATGCGTCTGTCTCGAGTGTCATGATATAGTTAGGTAGGGGTTTGAATCTTGCAAATGCCCCGTGCGTGTGGAGGGGGTTAGTGTGTGTGCAAGCCTGTATGAAGGAAATATCCCTTTTGGCAACTAGGAGAACACACTACAGGATGCACATTCCCCTTTCTAAACACTGATGATGTCAGCACCCTATAAGTACAGCAGGAGAAGGGAAACCTCCCAATAATGCGAATAGCGCACTTTGCTAATGCGCCTCTCCCGAGTGTCATAATATAGTTAGGTAGAAGTTTGAAACCTGTAAATGGCATGTGTGTGTGCTTGGATGAAGGGACTCTGTGTGTGTGCAATTCTGTATGAAAAACATGTGATTTTTGGAAATCAGGAGATCACACTACATGATGCACATTACCCTTTCCAAAGAGTGATGATGACAGCACCCTATACATACAGCTGGAGAAGAAACATCTGCCAGTAATCAGAATAGCGCAATCTGCTACAGCATCACTCTCAAGTGCCATAACATATTTAGGTAGGGGTTTGAAACCTGCAAGTGTGTGTGTGTTTGGATGTGGGGAGTTTGTGTGTGTGCATTTCTGTATGAAAAACATGTTAGTTTTGGCAATCCGGAGATCACACAACCTGATGCATATTACCCTTTCAAAACACTGATGATGTCAGCACCCTATAAATACAGCCAGAGAAGAGGAACCATCTATTAATCTGAACAGTGTGCTTTGCTAATACGTCTCTCTCACGTGTCATGACTTAGTTAGGTAGGAGGTATGAATCCTGCAAATGGTAAGTGTGTGTAGGGGTAGTAGGGTGTGTGTAAATGCAAGTGTGAGAGAACAGATCCTTTTGGCAAATACTACAATACACCAGATGCTGCATATTCCCCCAGTAAACACAGGGGATGTCACCACACTATCAGCACAGCCAAACAGGGCTAGTTGGCCAGTAATGCCAATAGTGCGCTCTGCTACTGGGTCTTTTACCATTGTCAGAGTACATATAGGTATGTTTTGGTAACCCACAACTGCCACGTGTGGTTGTGTCACACATTATGACCTTATGTGGGTCTTTGTGCATAAAAATGCATGCCATTGCCTAAACCAGCAATGGCATTGCACACATGATGTATGTGTGTGACACATACACATAAATACCTGTGACCTGCAGTAGTTACCATGTCTGACACATGCCTCAAGTGGATAAATGGTATTTGCAATGTATAACAATATGACTGTGTCTTACTGTGCAGGGTGTATATGGTAAAATACCTACAGCAGGGGATACACATCTGGTCTGGGGCATATAGTCTACATGTAGTTGATGTACAGGTGCTGCATGTTCCCACCTGTTGTGGGAGTGGTAACATGTCATTCCTCTACAATTCAGTGACCACATGCTGTGAACCCTTCAACTAGTGTGTTGTAGCTACAGTAATGCTCACGCACAATGTTTGGCTGGATGCAGTCCAGCCATATAAAGACAGTTCTTGAGACTGTCATATTGCCAGTGTTGTTATGGAGGATAGGTGGTTTTCCTTTGTATGGGAGGGTTGTGTGTGCCAGGCTATGAACCAGATGGCAGTCCGACACACTGTTAGCTGCACGTGATTAGGCCCTGATGCTTTGTGCTGTGCCAACAACCTGGAGGTGTGTGTATCTGTAGTGCCTTGGGATACCACCCCCCTGTCCATGTGTGTTACATGTGTAGGGGACGACAGGCATGGTATGAGGCATAACCTGGCAGTGATGGGTTGCACCTGTGAGCCATGAATCAGGACTCTGGTACTGCACAGACATTGCAGTTCACTGTGCTGAAGACAGTGTCCAGTGCATGCATCTTGTGGTGTACACTGCTGGTGTTGTGTAGCAGCACTGTTAGTGTCCTACCCTGTGTGATACTCGCAGAGGTGGCTATGTAATCCATGTCCTGCAGCATAAGGCAGTATGTGTGTATCAAGGAGCTTCGCCAATATACATCGGGCCATGGGTGTCACGTGCAAGCTGACCCTTGCACATCATTGTGGCTTCCCTAGCATGTAAGCACACATTGACAGCCAGCGGATACCCTATGAATGACTTTGGAGACTGATCAGAATGTAGACATACAACACCCTTCCTACATATAGTGGTAGCATACCTGGTGAGGGTATGTTGGCAACCAAGATCAGGCTCATAGTGGCCCATGCCACATGCTGAGAGATCCATTCTATGTTCCCTTTCATGTAGTCCAGGGAGGCATGTCTCAGGTCATCCATAGTGGCATGGTCAATGAGTGAGTCATATGTGTCCATGCCTCTGACTGACCTGTATGCATGTGTTCTGTGGTAGACGATAGTGCCCCTGAGGCATATCACTGTGACCTTCACCAGATACAGCCTGTTGAGCGGGACCCCAGTGCAGCACCCAAGACAGGTACCTGACACATCTGTAGCAGGTGTGCTGTGTAGCCCTACAGGCTGTGAGTGTGTGGCACACGGGATGTGTGTGCCATGTGTAGCATGTGCTCTGTTCCGACGGAACATATGCCTGTGTGCCAGCTGCGGAGGTGTGTGATGCTCAGGCAGGATGCTATTCTGAGTCCCCACGTATGCCCCAGTGTGTTCAGCATGCTGTCAGTGAGTGTCTATGTCTGACTTGTATTGTAGTCACTGTGATATGACATGCCACCTGACAGGGTATGGCATTACTGGGTTCAGAGAGCTCAGTCCTCAGATTGGCTATGTGGTGCCATCCCACACATGTGTTGTACGTTCCTGGCCAAGGGTGATGGCTGACTGTATACATGTGGCAGCTGTGACATTGCCACATGACTCACATAAACCACAACTGGACCATAGAGGTGATTCACAGGTTACCTTTGCACATGCCACCCTAGTAGTGTGATTGCCGTGGTGAGTACCAACACATAGGGCCAATGGGGAACAACATACTGAAAGTGTGTATGTGTCGGTGTACTGCTACTGTTTCATAGCACTGGCATATATGACTGCACACGTGGGTAAATGCCAGGTAAGACATGTGCAATGTATCACAGGCAACGTACATGTGAACAGGACGGACAGTGACGTTCTGTCATATGTAAACTTGACATACGTATCGTACGCTATACAGATGTCACTAGGAGTCCATAGAAGCACTGTAACTCTGCATTGCAGGTGTAAGCAGTGTTCCAGGGAACCCCAAGCGAACATGCATGCAAACAAAGCTACAGTAAGCAGGGCTGGAATTAGTTCATTGTACAACAAAGAAGGGGTAACACTAACAGTAAGTAACAATGCAAATATGTAGGCACTATCAGCATGTACCCAGGAATAAACAGCACAGATGCCCATGGTAGAACTGATATTATGTCATAGTTAATTGTGATTTGGATTACATTGGTACTGTACACATAACATGCGCAAACATCCACATTGCATAGTCGTTGTGAGCAACTTGACACCATTACTGTACATGTCCACCATTGCATATCACTACTTGCGTTAGCTTCCCCCCTGTGCTACCCATGTATGCGGCTATCTGTTGACATCCTTACCACCGGCATGCAATTATGTGCAGCTGTTACACTTTGGTACGTACTATGGGTGCAGATAACAATTCAGGACATTCATACGGTTACTGCATCAGGCATGTTGGGATATACACACAGTCATATCAGCACACTGTACTGTTACCAACATGATACTACTCATACACTTCTATGTAGTCACCCTGTGCATCAGCAACGTGTTTACCTGTTCCCGCAATGATGTTGGAGATTGCAGGAGGTGGCACAGTGTCATCATATGCACAGGGTGTGAATTAGTTATGCCTGCGTCTGCCACTGATACCACCAATTGACATGTGTGTGTATGTGTGTTGGTGAGGGGCAGCAGTACAGGGTGATGCACTGTTGATGCAGTGTGTGCGTGTATGTGGTCACCCTAGGTATTAACATTTCACATGTGTGTATGCACGCACACAGTTCCACCTCATGGCTGCCATATACAGGGGTTTGTGGACAGCCACAGACTGCACCTGGCAGGTCATACAGATCAGTGTCTGTGGGCATGGACACGGTACCTGTGCCTGGCAGGGGTGCTACGGACTGTATCCAGTACTAAGCCAGACTGGGTACTGTCATCAGAAGCGGGAGTGTGTTGACTGGGCACAGGTCCCTGTTGGGACTGCCCAGAGCCACGTGCACGTGGTCTCCTGGGGCATTCCGATGACAGCACAGACCCAGCATTGCTGGGGCTGCTGCTGGCACTATGGGGGCGTGCGCGGGCCTGTTGTCATCCGCGCCGACTGCCAGCTGCTGCTGTTGCTGGCATACGGCCACGTCGACGCCGCAACCGCCCACCATTGCCCTGGCTCATGGACATTTGGTTGTGGAACTGCTGTAATATGTCCACACAACGTCTGTCTATGACATCGGTGAAATTACGGATAGCATCCGCAATGTCATGCATACTGTCAGTCATGGCTGTGCGACATGCTCTCAGCTCCCTCAGACCATGTCTGGTGTATCTTTCCATACGCGACTGTGCCTGCATGACAGCCCGAAACATAGCTGAGGTTGACAGACCTCTTTGGGCACGTCTGCCAGAGGCAGTACGCCCACGGATGCTCCCATGAGAACCCATGGGCAACTGTCTGTGTGGTACCATCGCAGGACCCTGCCCATGGCTGCTGTGTGGGGAAGCATGTGCCACAGATACCACATTACCCTGGTCAATGCCCACTGTATCCTGTCCATCACCTAGGGACAATGGTGACAAAGGATGTACTGGCAGGATGACTGTGCGCAATGATGGAGTTTATTTATTTTACATTTATTTATTTTACATTTGTTGACCGGGCTAGTCCAACTGGATACATATCCTTTTTCAGTAGAGGCCCGGGGAGAAAAGCTCCCAATTTCGGAACATAATAACAATGCAAATAAGAATAACAATGAAAATGACAATACAATACAAAAAAAAGACATAGTGAAACCACAGAAACAAGAAGACATCAATATGTATCAGCTAGATAGTTTGAACGTACATTTTGTTTGTTTGTCCACTTAACATGTGTGCAATTAAGGAAGTAAAAAATTACAATATAAGCTCTTAAAAGGGGGATGAGAGAAGAGGGGCTAAGGGTCGTGTAGAATTTAATCAGGGTTTAGACATGGGCATAACCATTGGGACTTGAGTATTGCTCGGAGATGAGTTTTGTATAGGTTAAGGGAAGTCATGAGTCTAAGGCTGTTTGGGAGTGAGTTCCATTGCTTCCCAATAGAGTTAGCATAAAGAGCATCACCTCCCACATTGTTTGATTTGATAGTCATTACCTGGTTACTGTTTGCAGATCGAAGGCAGCTTAAGTTGGAGTAAGGGGTCAGGATTTTGGACAGGGCAGGGGTTTTATCAGGGTGATTAATAATTTTAAAAGCTTCGATTAGTTGATTAAATTTGAGGAGATTAGGTAGTTCAAGCCAGTCCAGTTTCTTTAGGTTGAGGCAATGGTGGGTCCGATAGGATGTTCCTGTGACAAATCTGGCAATATGATGGTAGGTAGTGGAGAGGTTGTTAAGCTCACGTTTATTGAGGAAGGAGAATATTGGGGAGGCATATAATAGTGTGGAGAGGAGATGAGTACGTGCAATGGTTAGTTTTGCATGGGGAGTAAGACAGTTCCTGATTCTATACATTGAGCCTAATTTTTTGTTAACTGACTTAATGGTTTGGGCAATGTGCATGTCAAATTTGAGCTTATGGTCAATTGTGATACCTAATAGTTTCGTGTGGGAGACGGGCTCAATGATGGTGCCATTAATGGATTCAACAAAGAAGGTCCTATGATTCCCAGGGGGAGGTTCCTGAGCTATGGGAGTTGTAGTCGAGGGGAGGAAGAGAAGTAACTTGGTTTTAGTTGGGTTTAGGATGAGTTTCAGGTCAGAGAACCATTTTTCGACTGTGGCAAAACATTGTTGGGTGGCTGCTTGGAGTTTCTGAAGAGAGAGGTCGGAGCAGATCAGGGTGGAGTCATCTGCATATTGAATGCAGGTGGCTGTGGGGATAACAGAGTACAGATCATTTATAAAAACAGAGAAAAGAAGGGGACCAAGAATGGAGCCCTGAGGAACCCCAATGTTATTAGGCAGCAGTTGGGATAGACTATTTTGCCATTGGACTGCTTGTTGCCGGTCAGCTAGGTAGTCCTTAAACCAGTTTAGTGCTAATTTGTCAAGATGAAGGGTTTGCAGGGTGTGGAGCAATAATTGGTGGTTGACCATGTCGAAAGCTTTTGACAGGTCAAGAAAGAGAGCAGAGGATATAAGTTTCTTGTTGCGGTTGCTATTAATTGAGTCAACAAAGGAGAGGAGAGCACTGGTCGTACTGTGATGGGGGCGGAAGCCATGCTGGGTAATAGAAAGAAGATTATTGATGGTGAGGTAGTGAAGGAATTGTTTGTGAACACACCGTTCCAATATCTTAGCCAGGGGAGACAGTATTGCGATAGGCCTGTAGTTGGAGGTTTCCTTAGAGGACCCTCCCTTATGCAGTGGGATAATGTAAGAAGTTTTCCAAATTGAGGGGATGGTGGCCTCAGATAAAGACCTATTAATCAATATTGATATGGGATAGGCAATGGCATCCGATGCTAATTGTAAGAATTCTGCTGGGAGGCGATCGGCCGCAAGGGTGGATGGTTTCAGTTTTTTTAATAGGGTACGAATATAGGAGGTAGATACTGTTTGGAGTTTAAAGGAGATAGAAGGTGAGTCATGAGGCTGGGTTAAGAGTGAAGAGGAATTAGGTAGATGATTGGCTAGGGACTGGATAGTCTCAGTGAAAAAAATGTTAAAGGTATTGGCAACATCCTCTGGATGTTTGTTAGTGAGTTGGTCGGGCGTTGGGGTAGTAGATTTGCCTGGGTGGAGGAGGTTATTAAATGCAGCCCAGAATTTTTTTGGGTTAGACTGATGTTTGTCCTGGAGATGGCAGAAGTAGTGTTTTTTGTCTCTAGCAACGTCAGATTTCGTGGAGTTTCTCAGCTGTTGAAATTTAATACGGTTTAGGGGAGTTTTGGTTGTTCTCCAAGTTTTCCAAGCATGGTCACGGAGTTTAATTTTATCTTTGGTTTCTTTTGAAAGCCAGGGAGCTATACGGTCTTTGGTTCTAATTAGGCGGGTTGGGGCATGGGAATCAAGAATGTTTAGAAATGTGTCATTGAAGTATGACACACATTCTGCTAAGGGAAGGGTATATAGGGACGACCAATTGCAGATTTTTAGTTCTGCTAGGAAGAGTTCATGGTTGAACTTTTTCTTATTTCTGATAAGCTTGTAGATGGGTGACTTGGTAAAAGCAAATTTGTGCTTTATAATATAAGTGATAAGGTGATACTAAGGTCATTGGGGAGGGTGCCGGTGGTATAGTTGTTCGGATCTTTATTGGTAAGTATCCAGTCAATCATACTCTCTTTTTGATGTGTGTTGCCAATTCTGGTTGGTGATGAGATTATTTGGGAGAAGCCGTATAGATTAATTGGGTGGGGATTTGTCTCAGAGGAGTAGGGGGACCAATCAATGTTAAAGTCCCCTAGTATAATGGTTTCTTGAGGGTAGTTATTGGCCAGCCAACATAAGGTTTGCTCTAGGTTATCTATATTCTTCCCTGGTGGGATATAGATAACTACCAGGTTGATGCATTTTTGGGAGTTTATGCAAATCTTTAGTGCAAGCAGTTCAATATTAGAGACCTGAGGGGGATGCAGAGGGTTCTTAATGATGTTTAGTCTGTTCTTATACATGACAGCTATTCCCCCGCCCTTTCTAGTTATTCTATCTTTTCTTAGTATGTTGTAACCCGGTGGAAGAATTTCTTCATCCTTCGTGGCGGGTTTCAGCCATGTTTCAGAGAGACACATGATGTCTGGGGAATGGGTAGCTATCAAAGCATGTAAGCTATGTACTTTATTGTTAATGCTTCTCAGGTTGAGGTGAAGGGTAAGGAGGGAGGTATTAGGAATATGAGGTAATGTTGAGGTGCCGGAATCTGGATGAGTGGCAGGGCCTGGGTTGGGGTGAATATCTCCATTTTGAGTAATACATTTTTTTAGGTGATCTAAGAATCTTTGCATTTTGACTAGTATTTTGAGGGTGGTTTTATATTTGGATGATCGAAGGGAGTGGGGTCTAAGCTGTATACTGTTAAGGCCTAGAGTTTTTGCGGGGTGAAGAGTAGAAACTATAGGGTTGGGAGGAAGGTGTAAGTATGTGGACGTGTAGGCCTTGGGGAGAGATATTCCTAATAGAGTTTGGTGTTCATAGCGTGTTAAAAGGTAGGGGATAAGAAGAAGTAAAAGTATTGTCGAAATGATTGAATACATGGTTTTGCTCATGGTAAAGAGCAAGTAATAAGTTGTGGGAGTGTTTGGGATATAGAGGGCTGATTAAACAAGGGAGGAGGAGTTGTTAAGCTAGTGACAGCTGTGATTGGAAGGGAGGAAAGTGGGATGGTCTATCTATCTCTATAAATCTGGAGGTAGTGGGGGCGGGTGGGATAAGGGGGCAGGGTGGGGAGCGGAGCGAGCCCGAGCGAGGGCGAAGCGGAGCGGGGAATACACCTTTCCAAAACCTGCTTGGAAGTAGCAGGGTCTTAGAGGCAGCTGGGTAAGAGTATAGGTTGACGTTTATTTTTTTTTTTTTGTTTTCCAATTACTGGAACCTGGTACTAGAAATACAAGTATTTCTACAGGTACTGTTAAGTTATCTGCCTGCAGAACGCTTTCCAGGGGAGGAAAAACTATAGGATGGGTAAGGCTTTACCCTAAAGTTCTTTCCAGTTATTAGAGGTTAAAGGCATGGGTTTGTGCATTCGCACGATGGTACATGCGGAGTCAGCGTCCGGTATCAGGGAGCCACGCGGTGGTATTTTAGAGTAGGGGGTTCCTAGGAAATGAAGGAGAATAAAGCACATTAAATAAGCAGTTTAGTTAAGCAGTTTAGATACAGTAGCTTGTAGTTTAATACATCCGTAGCTACGTAGCAAGTTCTAGTGGTGTAAGCTAGGTTGAGGTAAGCAGTCTAGATGAGGCATAAATAATATTCCTTCCCTTGCACCAACAAGTAAAATAAGTCACTAGAAATGTCCTGTTATGAAATCAAACACATGTATAAAAAGCGCACTGGCCCTGATAGCACAAGTCTACTAAAATCTATAACCAATGGTAACTTTCGGTATGGCTTTAGGCAACAGGATAAAGTAGGTAAGCACACTCTGCAGATGTTAGATATACACTGTAATACCAAAATAAAACAATCCTTTTTTTGAGCAGTAGTAAGCGATCTCTCCAACTAAATGAACACAATGCTAGGAACACCCATAGCACAGCTTCATTCTGTAAGCCGCTAGATGAATCGGCACTCTACCAGAGAGGCGATTCTAGTAAAACAGTAGCAGAAACATTTTTACATTCAAAGCAGGTTAAATTGAGTTGATTTACCTTCCCGAAAGGAGAGTCGTCCAGGCAGGGGGACAGAACAGTACCAGCAGGAGTAAAAGATGGCGGTTTCTGGCGGGGAATATGAAAACTCCCTGACGTCAGAACACCGCTGGGAGTACACCTTTCCAATACACCTTTCCAAAACCTGCTTGGAAGTAGCAGGGTCTTAGAGGCAGCTGGGTAAGAGTATAGGTTGACGTTTATTTTTTTTTTTTTGTTTTCCAATTACTGGAACCTGGTACTAGAAATACAAGTATTTCTACAGGTACTGTTAAGTTATCTGCCTGCAGAACGCTTTCCAGGGGAGGAAAAACTATAGGATGGGTAAGGCTTTACCCTAAAGTTCTTTCCAGTTATTAGAGGTTAAAGGCATGGGTTTGTGCATTCGCACGATGGTACATGCGGAGTCAGCGTCCGGTATCAGGGAGCCACGCGGTGTACTGTCAATTGGCTGACCAATGGCGGACCCTGACACACCTTCCTGTACCATTACACAGATATCATCATTACCAGTACCTGTGGCACCAGATTCAGGTTCCCTGCTGCAGGACACCAGAGCAGCACCAGAACCTGTTGGAGGAAGACAGGAAACACAGTTTACAGTGTCCACACAATGTTACCAGTGATGCACTTATGCACACATGCACACATGCACACATGCACACAGGCACACATGCACACATGCACACATGCACACAGGCACACATGCACACATGCAGACATGCACACTTGGACACATGCACACGTGGACACATGCACACATGCACACGTGGACACATGCACACATGGACACATGCATACGTGGACACATGCACACATGCACACATGCACACATGCACACGTGGTCACGTGTACACATGCACACATGCACACATGCACACGTGGACACAGGCACACATGCACATATGCACACATGCACACGTGGACACAGGCACACATGCACACATGCACACGTGGACACAGGCACACCTGCACACATGCACACATGCACACATGGGCACAGGCACACCTACACACATGCACACCCCACAGTATACACACAGAGCACTACTGAGTTACACTAGTGTTACTAGCACTATCAGGACTATTATAGGTATTGTTAAACACACTCACCAGCATGGATAGCCTGCCTTGCTGTAACCCTGGAGGGACCTGCGGAAATGATGAGATTAATGTCAGTGGGCACAACTGTGCCATTGATACTGCATATGATACAGTGCAGTAGTACACCAGTTGCCTTTCACACATCAGCTGCTGATATTGCCAATATCACACATGCAAATTACATACTATGATGACAGCTACATACCACGGACACACCTTACACATGCATAAACTAACAGTGTACAGAACAGTCAAGTGTACATATGGCATATTACCTGCACGCTCCATGTCGTGCTGCTGTGTGGATCCAGCCTCCATCATGATGCAGGTGTATTGCTGCTGCTGTTCCGGGGCTGGAGCCACAACACTTAAGAGTAGCCCCTCCAGTCTGGTGAGGGGGGGATGTGTGGCCACCCCACCTCCTGTGGCAACCTGTTGCCTGTGGATATCTGACGCACGCTGACTGACATTTCTGATTAAATCACTGCAGTGATGTCGTACCTGCTCATATGTCCTATTATGCGTGCCAATGTCATTTACCCTACGGACAAGGTCTTGCCACAGTGCAGCCCTCTCCTGCTGATTCTGACTGGTGCGGGAAAACAGTATGTCATACTACCGCACCAGGCTCTGGTGTATCTCCTCATCTTCCGTTGCAGAGTAGGCGCGATTACGCTGATGTGCCATCTCCCTGGAAGAGAACACAAACAGGATATCAGCAGACTATGTCAGCAATATATGGCACACATACTATACATGATACTCATGTGTAGTGAGATACTACTACTCCCATATGTTGCATGTGTGTGTCTCGTGGTGGATACACAAGTACATGGCCAGATATCAGTGCTCAGCCAACACCTGTGCAACAATACCTGCCACATTCCACACAACATAGTAGCATGACCCATCGATCAGCACACACTGACAGGTTCAATGCACAACCTCACTCTGGGGGTTCATCCCAAGGTACTGTATGTGGGACGCCATCCACTAGTGTGATGTGGACACAAGTTACTCGGCCTGGATATACATATCCCACCACCACCACCAGCACAGTAGACTACTTTGATATGTATGTGATTAGACAGTTATTCACTTGTTAGGACTGAGATGGTATCCATGCAGCACACTGGGCCAGTGGAAGCCACAACCCACACTGCTGACCCCTTTGCAGATGCTTACCATGGACATGCCACAGATTGCATGGAACTTGCACACACATTTCTAACCCAGACCCTATGCACAAAGGTTAGGCATCCTGTCCGGTGGACCCCAGACAGAGGCAGATTGTACAACAATAGCAGGAGGCTACTGCAGGACAGAGCAGATTCACATTAAGGGAAGGCATCTGTGGTCAGCAGTGGTACTACGCTACGGTCTCTCATAACAATGGCCACAGCCTACTCTGTGAGGTAAATGACCACAAACACTATGGATAACTACAAGGCCTTCTTCAGTTATGTTACACATATGGACCAAATGCTTCAGATATGCTCTGCGTTAATACACACCTACTTAACATTCACCAAACACACAGATATTGGCAACATTCTTGCAGACAGGTTCGGTGCACGTATCCCCCCTCCTTCTCCCCCACCAGTTGAAATACTTATCACAGCTGTATGTAACCTCCCTATCATCTCACATGTCCAGGTGAGGGCCGCCCTCAGCAAAGCAGAACACACAGCATCACTGTGACCTGATGGTATCCCTGGATGTGTGCTACATGCACTCCAAGAGGACATACAACCGCATATAAGACTGATAATTAATCTTGGCTGTACTACAGGATATGTACCTGGACACTGGCATACAGCAACAGTGGTCCCACAGCACTAAGGAGGCACCTCTACTGACCCTGGGAACTACCACATCACATGCATAACCAGCCTGGTCTGCTAAGCTTTGGAATTATTCAGTATGGGATGCATATGCAGTGATATCGGGTACCTGCAGACACTTGTTCCCAGCCAGTTTGCCTTTGTGATGGGCTGATCCTGCCTTTTGAACCTGGCTGACCTTTCAAAACAGTCACTACAGCCATTGCTGAGGGCAATGCACAGACAACTGCTGCCAGGATCATGGCCTAACACTGATTGACATGTAATGTATAGTCATCCCCTTTTGGTGGAACTACGTACACAGAACATATCACATGGACATACCTATTGATACAGACCTATGACACATTTGGAGGGTTCACAGTATGCAGACTATTAACCTGCTACTTTGCATTACCTGTGTTTGTCACAGCTGGTTGCGTTACAACTGCTTCTGCTTCCTGCTGCTACTGTCACTGCTGACAGCTTAGACTCACAGTGTGTAGCGTGTTTTTTTTTTTTTTTTTTTTCTCTCTGTCTCTGTCTGTCTCTCTCCCTCTGTCTGCTTCCAGACAGTGCAATGAACGTATTGCATGTGTGGAGTGTTAGTGCAGGATGCTTTTGTAGGTATCTGCATAGGTCCATGTGATGGCCTCTGCACCAATTGTAAGCCAGCATTTGCTAATTGCGTGCAGCCAGTTGTGTACTGATTGCAGTTCTCACTGTGATTTCAGGACAGTGCTATAAAAGGGATTGTGAGATAGGCGTTGCCCTTTCAGATTGTAAGGGCGGGGCCATGCTGGTATGCTGTGGACACTGTTCTGTGAGTGTAAAGGTTAGTATCTCTCTCATGATTCAGGCTGTGTTGTAGATTCACATTTCTCCATTCCTCTCTCTTGTTCCCTGTAGTAAGTGTGTATGCACAATGACACCTACAACTATATATTTATATATATATATATATATATATATATATATATATATATATATATGTAAATATACATACATTTATAAATGTACATTAACTGACATTATTACCTACAAGCTACCAACTAGCATGCCTGTTTCTGTTCACACACTACTATTATGGAAATCCAGTAGTTTTGACAGTAATTCTAAATGACATGCTTTGTGTACTACACATCCTATATTCCCTTTACATTCATCCCTACTATTACATGTTATATTTATTTTAGCACAGTGTTCTTGTATAAGAGTCATGGCTTAGTGGTAGGTCATACAGACTACTACAGTGGGCTTTTATTTTGCTTTTGAACTGACTACAGGACCTGTCAATCAGAGTGACTAAGGCACTTTTAAGCAGTTGTAACCGGGTTAGCGCTGGTTTGCACGGAGCTCACACATGTGCACTGGCATTTAGCTCCGCGCACACATGTGCACACCCGCTTACAACCGCTTAACAGTGCTTACTCTGGTGCACACCCGCGCTATTTTCTTTGAAAGAAATGAAAATGGGGAGACAGGAAAGTGGTGAAAAAGGGGTCACAAAGAGGGTAAGACAGTAGTGAAACGAGCTTGGGATTTGCAGGAGGGATGTAGGTAAGGCCCATAGCTGCCCATTTCTTCATCAGCAACAGCTGTGCATATGTATGTAATTTGGTGTGGCATTTGAAATCTTCCACCCCTGAGAGAGGTGTCAGGACAACAATAATACTTGTTGTACAGCCAACTGTAATTGATAGTTTCCATGTCCAGCAGACATGTGTGCGGAATGGGCAGCTATGTATGGGGCATAATTTTTTTGTGGGTACAGAGTGCCCTTTTTTTTTTTTTTCAGGTGAGAGTGGTATGTCAGGTGAAGGAAGTCGGTATAGCTGGGGAGGTAGGTTGGGTAGGTCAACAGACAAGACAAACAAGACGCATACAGGGGTGGTGTATGACACGTGTGGGGGGGGGGTTACACAATTGACGGGGACGGAGGTTTGGATATCCAGAGCCCATGAGCCCACAGATGGCAACAGTGGAACTGATATCCCCACCCATAGGCAGTTGCCACTGTTCCTTCACTGTCCAGGACGGGGCTGTGCTGGGGGCTGTGTAGGCCAGGCAACAGGCATGCCCGTAAGTTGTGCCACCTGTGCCTCAAGCTGGTGTAGGGGCTCGAGAACAGAGTCCTCGATCTCCTTACGCACCACAGTCCAGATGCTACGGAGGGTGAGTGGTGGCTCTCCTCCAGCCACGCTTGCAGAGGGGGGACGAGCCCCATCCCCTGCAGCGCTTCCACCCGCAGGTGGCACAGGGCCACCGGAGGAGAGTCCAGACTGGGCACTAGTGCCAGGTGCACTCGCCAGCTGAGGTGGGAGAGGTGGGTCCGCTGGAACCCGCCTTCCCTGTCATCCTATGTTTTGCATTATGTCATGACAGTTTCGGTTAGTGACATATAATACCATTCACAATTAGTTGTAACAGCATGCATTAGTATTCCCATTAACCAAACACCCAGATATTCACACAATTGAACAGCGAGCATAACACATGCATAATTTGAGCAGCAATACACAGTCCAACAACATGCAGGGTTGATTGATGGCAACAGGCCATCAGGTTTGGATGTATGAACAGGGCAGATGCATCAACGGACATGCAAATATATATGACCCAACAGGACAAATGTCCAGGGGTGTTAATTGTGATTGCACATACTATTTTCACGTGGAATGGGTTATATGTGGTTATAGGGTGGGGTGAAGAAAATAATATTAACACCTTTGAATACCAATACATATGCTGTACATTTATAATAGCTGCACATATATACACCCTACTGTTCTAACTACAGTTTCCTATATGATAACTACTTCAGCTTGGTGATAGGACTGTTACTGCAACATCAATATACATTCTATTGTTCTTCATTCACATTCATATCTAGCTTTGTTCAGCTACATCATCCTGCTACATTTGCTTTATATAGCTATGGACAGGTGCGGATGTTTGGTATATCAGACAATCATACTATCTGCATATTGCAGACTGAGAGCAACATATCCAGGTTTTGGGATACACGTTCCAGATGCAGCAACACTTTGAACAGATTTCACTGTTTGGTTTTGATTCTCACATGCATTTCATTCTGTACTGACTGCAGTATACTTTATTCAGGGGTTATTACTACTGTATTGCTGGATTCATGACACTTTCTCACACTCTCTCACTTGTTTTCATTTTACTATTCAGGATGGTACTTACTTCTAGGCTTTATTGACATGTTTTACCTGTAGTTATTACAATCCTTTCCAGCAGTCTCACTTCTGTCATGTTTCAGTATTTCAACAGGGATATATTTCACACATGTGATTTCATCATCTTCTGCAGCTGTACTTTTCAGCCTGCTGCAGGTTGTGTACTATTTTCTTACAGGTGGGGCATCTTTATTTCAGAATTTATGTCAGACATTTTCATTTTTCTGTTTGGATTACAGACTGCAACACACTTGTGTGATCATGCAATACTTGCAAACACTTTTACGCTGTTACTTGCACATTTTATTACTTAGTGACTACACTGCACTCTTTTGCTAACTGTCATACTTTTATATTTCTTTACAGTTACTGGGAGTGGATTACTGACCTGCCTGGTGGCACAACCGCACCAGCCTGTCGCCATAGGCTCTGCGGTTCTCAGAACGGACACCTGCAGCTGTAATATAAATGAAGTAATATTGGAATACACATCTCCATAATATCAGCTAGTTTAATTTCTTACATACATAATTAAATGTAACTTACTCAGTAGTGGGGCGTTGGGCATTTGCCGGGCCTCCTGGATCCAAAGGTTCAATTGGTCCTGCTTGTGTCTCTTCAGGTCCGCATGGTGGTGACGGACCTGCTCACCAGTCCTTGGAATCCCTGTGGCACTGGTGAGATCATGAGCCAACCGGTCCCACGCCTCAGCCCTATATGCTCCCCACAGGACCTGGCCCTGCATGAGTTGGGCCTCATGATTGTGGACTAGGAGCCAGACCATGTACCTGAACTCCTCAACGCCCCACCTCTGTGCTCGAAAGCAACTACCCTCACCTACTCCTGTCATTCTGGCTGCAAGTCAGTTCTACAATCGTTTATGCTGTGTATTCCCACCTATGGGGCTTATATAGGCCATTTTTCCCGCACATATCTGTGATTGGCCATTTTGGAATTGTATCAACTTCACTAAACCTGCATTGTCATGCTCCAGTTTGTATTCATTCCTATATATTTGCTATTATTGCATTTATAGGTACTGCTGTCATGGCTTAGTGGTTCAGTACCTTGACTATGGTGTATAGTATCCTGAGTTCAAACCTGGCCACGACTTTTTATTTTTTATGACTGTCTAGACAAGCTGAGGGGTGTGTCTGTGTAAAGGCAGTTTTGATACAGCTTGCTCAACGTTGCCCGTCAGTTAGCTTGTTTGCGCGGTGCGCAGCTCCACGCAAACGGGGTACGCTGGTTTAAGCCTCATTTGGCTATCAGCACGCATATTACGCTCAGCTCAGCTAGGGGCACATAGTTTCAGCCTGTTAAACCACTGCTCAACTACGGACACTCATTTTGCACCAGTTAAACCACTGCTCACCTACGGGCAGATGCACTCACCCTGTTAAACTGTAGCTCAGCTATGGGCACATCTGGCATTTTTTATTGTTTTGTTACCTCACATTTCTTCAATATAAATGGGCTATTTCATTACATTTTGCATAAAATGTGATTTTATGTGTACATGTTTGTCAGGGACTTGTTTCATGCTTATTTTGCTAAAAATAAAAATTGGTGTTGTGGGGGCTCGAACCATGACTGCCTGCTCTTCAGCCAACATCTCTACCGCTACGCTATTGCTTCTTGGCTTACTTTGCATATTTAGTTCTTATATGCTTTCCCACTGACTGCTAACTGTGGCTGCGCTACAGGCACGCCCACGCAAATGAGCGCACTCACGGTTAAACATCTTTACAATTTAAAAAAAAAATATGAGATGTTCATTTGTACATTTTATGTTCGTAGTCTGTGGGGGCATGTGTTGTGTTGTGTTTATTCACATTTCCATGGACTCTGTCGTGGGTGTTTACTTTGGGCACTTTTACTCTTCTGGGGGCGTGTCCGCTTACAGGGCTCGGCCTACGGACACGCCCCCTACTGTCTTACACGGACCGTGTTAGCCTTAGGTGTGATTCAGCATGCTCTCATGAATATGCAGAGCATGCTGACATCACTCCGTTTAACTGCAGCCTCCGTGTAAGAGTTATAACTCTTACACGGAGGCTTCGTGAATCCTGCCCATTGTTTTTAAAAGTATGCTCAACATGTCACTTCACAACCTATTATGTTTTCTTCCTCATTCAAGTTTTCTGGTAACACTAGATTTAGAATGTTTATCACCACATCTGCATTCATGCAGACTTCAGGCCTTTCTACCAGTTCTCTGCCTTAAACTTTGGACTGTCCACTGTACCAAGAGTGTTCTCAATGTCTGGCTCCAGTTATAGTGCATTGCAGGTTCCAAGCCTAGAAAAACTACAAGCACTGCTGGTGATATCCTGCTGGGGGAGGAAAATAAACCAATATGTTTTTTGTCTGAGCCACTTAAACTGATACATCCACTTTCTGTTCTACCAGCTCCATTTTGTTTACTGTTTTAAGAAATGTACTTGGCCTCATGTTTCTGGTTTATGTGAGAGCTAGACACTTAAATTATCTGGGTTGCACATTTCACATGTTTTTGGTTAAATTGTTTCTTGAGTAATACTTAAATACACAGTGAATTTCTGGGTCTTCATCTTCTGAGAAAAGTCCAAGCCTGCATAAATGAAAGTACTGCTGGTGATTAGCTGCTAGTTATTTTTCCAACCCACCCTGCCATTCCTCGATGTACTTTTTAATCCTGGTGATTTCAAGCTTCCCACCTTACTCCAAATTGAGTTTTATTAGGGTTACCATATTTGTTTGTATATGTGCTGCTACCAGCACATATTATTTTGTCATGTTAGGGCTGAACAGTAAAAAAAAAAAAAAAAGGTCTACCGGTATATGAGCCAATCAAAAAAAAAAAACAAAGCGGAGGAAAGACTCAGAAATAGGGATGTCTGTTTTTTGAAAATTCTGCAAAATCGCAGAATTTTCAAAGAACGCCCGGACAAGAGCCCAAAAAAGAGGACGTGTCCGGGGAAACCCAGACATATAGTAACCTTAAGTTTTATGAGCTCCTCCCTTTCTACTGTTGATATCTTGAATTATTTGCCTTTCCTTGTGCTTATTTTGACAAAGGTGCATTTTGCCTCTCATTGTCTGTTCTACTGATTTATATGCTCTGAATTCATTATTTAGCCAGCTGTTGGACAAAGTAGTATATTTTTACACTCCAGCAAGTACTTTTCTATGTTTACATCAAGTGGTCAGTGGATTTTTCCATCTAGTACACTAGGTTCTAACCTAGTCTGTTTAGGTTAGGGAAACGCTTGAGTTTTCTGCATGTAGTTTTATTGGCTAGAGGGCTTATTAATCAGTTTATCTTATTTTTAGTGCCTTTATAAATTCTGAACAATTGAGTGGCTCCTGGCTCATTTCTACAAAGCAAAGTACTTTTATTGCATAATCACACATTTATAAGCTGTTTAAAGTACACTGCAGTATCCGTATCTACATTTATTTGTGATAGCAGTTCATTTTGGACTCTCCTTTATTGTGCTTTTACATTAGGAGGACTGGAATTATTCATCTAGTAGCAGTAGGAGATCACCTGGTTTATCTGAGCTGGGGAGGAGACAGAAGGGCTCTATGTGTAGTCATTGTGTTAGCCAGTGGTCTCAGGCTTTTGTATTTCAAGTGCTGGTATAAATTTGGAACATTTGCTGTTCACTGTGCCAGTGTCCTGTACAGACAGAAACATCTGGAAACATTGCTTATTATCATTATACTATGAAAGTTTACTGTGCAAGTTACCTTATTATAACACCCAGAACTATTGCTGCTCAGAGAGCATCTGATTTGGCACTGGGCAGCATCACTGTTTAGACTAGCTGCAGATTAAATCACATGGGCACACTTTCCTCATCCAATTACAAACACACTCCACTCCTACTCCTTTCAAGTACACATTAGGACATGCAATCATGGATGGGCACTTTCCCGCTATTTCTGCATCCAGCTTAAAGGACACTGACAACTTCTTAATTCATGAACAGACAGAGTATGTGAGAGATCTAGTTACATATTGACATTGAAGGCTAGACTCTCACATACAGACACAAAAGGCAACAAACAGGTTGTCAGTGACTCACACACATCACCTACCATACCCACAAAGGATCACACACACTGACCTATGAATGCAGAGGTGCTCACATGTAACTTACTCAAACCTCAAAGGCCTTTCAGGCGCAGTCCTCTGAAAGTCAGCATGTACACAATTTCCATCAAAACACATACAACCACATCTCATTGTGCCTCAACTATAAATCCCATAAGACAAAACACTCCAAGATCCAATATTCTGGTCATAACAGACTTCATTGTGAGACACACTGATATCCCTGTTGCTAGGCTGGATAAAGAGAAGGTTACAATTAGTTGCCTGTCAGCAGCAGGGATTCACCAAACCACACAAGCAATCACGGTACTTACCTCTAAGTACCAGTATGACTCAGTCATAGTCCATGCGGGCATGAATGACCTGAGGTGTACCTCCTTGGACTACATGAAAAGACACAATTGAGCTCTCAGAATGTGTGTCACAGGAAGGTATGAACCTAGCACTGAGAAGCATTCTACAGTCTCAAAGGATGATGCCACAATACCAGCAGAAAAAGATCAACTTTAACAATTGGCTTAGCTACTGATTTCATTTCAAAGGGGTCCAATACTTGACAGCCTGGGACAACAGGGTTGATTGGCCATGCTGCTTTACCAAGGATTGTCTGTACCTGTCACCTGTAGGCTTCTGGATATTGGCAAAAGCATTATCCACCTCTACAGTGCCTGTTTTAATGTCTGCCAAACAGACAAACCTTCCAACATAAGAAAAAGCTACTCAGGACAAGCTAAAGGTATTACAGTTCAATACTAGGAGCCTCAACAAGAAACTGTATTCTCTGGAAGCTATCCTCACCCTGGAGAATGCTGATGTCTGTGCAGTTATTGAAACATGGTTCAAAGCCACAGAAAGCACGCCAATGGCGTATGGCTATAATGCCTTTCATACATTCCGACCACCCACTGAACATGAAAAAGCTAAAGGTAGAAGTGTATCTATCTACATAAAAGATAAGCACACCTGAAGGCTGCTCAAACAATATGATATTCTTGAGCAACTCCGTGTCCAACTAACCATGGGAAAAATCCATTACCATATTCTTGCTAGCTACAGATCCCCCACTATGAACCCTGAAACCCTTACATCATTCATAAAGTTACTAGAATCACTCACCATCCAGCTAAATGCCATACCTACGGGTGATTTTAACTACTCCTCTGTTAGAAAAATATGTATTTGAGCATATATAAAGTGCTAGTTAAAAAGCAAATAGTGTATAATGCATTTTATTCTATTAATAATATGGCAATAAGAATGATTTTACATGTAACTGCTTGAAGCTTTGGAACTGCAGTGTAGTTGAACTCTGACCCTGGCAGTAGCCAGCTCAGCAAGCTTATATTTTTCACTAACGATTATCTGCTGGATCAGGAAATTAAATGTATAAAGCATTGAAAATCTTCTTCTCCTTCCTCTGGGACAATTGGCCTTGTAAATGTTATCGAGATAAGACGCAGCTGTTGGGAGAATGTTGCAAGAAGAACAAAGAGGTGTATTACTAGACTGAACCAGCTATTGTATTCAAGCAGGCCTGAAACCTTGAAGGAGTAACATTTACAGAAAGACATTATAACTGACCAGGTGCTTTCCAAGGCTATATTATTCCCAAGGGAAAGCTTTTTTAAAAATATAACATCAGCAATCTTTATGAATAGAATACTGTTAGTAAAAGTGATGTAGATGCCCTGTGACTAACCACGTCAGTAAGGTGGGCATAACCTGAATGTAAACACTATAAAATAGTCTGTACTTCCTGCATCATGTCAGACAAAATTCTGTACTTGTATGGTTTTTTGCCTCCTGGTGTACACTAGTAAACTTTTGTATCTGAGCCTCCTGTGTTGTTATCTTTGTTTTTATTTAACATCCTCCATTAATTGGGAGGCATACATGACTATTAACATGCAGGCCTAAAGATTTCTTGACTTTGATATACAAATGCCCTGGAGCAGCTAGTCTGCATTCAACTAGGGGAACAAATATCCAAGATCTGGAACTCACAAATATGGGAGAGTGCTGCACCACCCTAGTGTTATGTCCTCAATAGTAAAATCAGATCATAAAGTGGTGTCCATTGATATAAAGGTAAAACTAGTCCCCTACCTAACCCAAAACCTTTAAGAACTTCTCTAAGATAAATTACACCCTGCCCTATTAAGGTATTTCATAGCTAGTTTCCAAGCTCTCCCAAATCCAGAAAACACAGAAACCTTTGCAGAGGCATACACAAAAGCCCTGCATTACAAAATAAGCAACTGCAAAAAAGCAGCAGTACTGGACCAAAATAAACCCAGATCAACCATATAAACACGCCACCCTGATGGACTCCTACTACTAATAAGTTGCACATCAAAAGATAAAAAATGCTGTTGAGAAGTAAACGTAATGTGTACAACAGAGAAATAAGTCCTTCATTAGTCTAAACAAACAAGTCAGGGTACTAGTCAAGTCAATGAAAGCAAACTTTTAGGTAAAAATAGCCTCCAAAGCTAAGGATAAAAATAAGGAATTTAGTTATATCTGCAATCTTAAGGGCAAAAGCCAATAAGGTACGTAATTAGTTTTAGATGGCATAACCTATACTCAGACGGAAGACACAGCAAATCTGTTGGCTGACAAATTCAGCTCAAATTCCCCCTTCTCATCAACCCCAGATCTTTCCCAAAAAATACACTCCACCGTCAATTATCACCAAAAAAAAAGGTTGCCACTGTGTTCTATAAAGCTAAAAACACTGCTTCAATATGGCCTGACAATATACCAAGTTGCCTTTTAAACAGCTTAAATCAGGACTTAACAGGTCCATTAGGATCTCTGTTTAACCACAACCTCTAAACTGGGTCTGTCCTGATAGAGTAGAAGACAGCAACAGTCATCTTGCTGCATAAAAGAGGACATCTACTGACACAAGAAATTGCAGACCCACGAAGTTTGATCATCTTATATGTAAGGCCATGGAAAGAATAATCATGGACCGATTAATTAATGACACAAGAGACCTCCAACACTGGACCTGACCCAATTCAGCTTTGTCAAGGGAAGTTCATGCCTACTGAACCTGGTGGATTTGTTTGAAAAAGTCACAAAGGCCACAGATGAGGGTAAAACAGTACATACCACCTACATTGATCTGACCAATGCATTTGATGCAATTCCCCATCCAGGTACCATGAATAAATTTAGAAAACTGCATAAATCTATATGTCACCAATATACTTCTCTGAAGTCAAGTCAAATGTGGAAGGCCTCTAGATGACAACATTTCCCAACAACTGCAATCTAGGGGGCAATCACTGTATCTCCCAGTGATAGAGATATCCTTCAGGAGGGTCTAGATCTGACAAATGATTGGTTCCAGAAGCATGACCTAAAACTAAATGCAAAAAAAAAAAAAAAAAAAATTATCATACCCTTGGGGAAGTCAAATACCCCTGCAAACTGCAACATCCATAGCACACCCCTTAGAGTGGACTCAAAGTGAGAGATCTAAGTACTTAGGTAGTAGCCTGAACTTTGACTGCTAGATGTCCGCACTGGTGAGGAAATCCTTTTATGTGGCACAGCCTATAAGTAAAGGAATGGCATTCAGATCGAAGGAAATTGTAGTCCACTGTACGAGAACCTCATTAGCCCAAAAATTGAGTATAGTGCGCCATTTGACATGTACTTGACTAGGCACTTATAGCAGCTGGAGTGACCTCAGAGGTTCTTCACAAAGAAAATGCAGGGTATAAACAACATGAACTATATAGATAGATTAAAATCCCTATCCTTTTACTCTGTCTCCAACTGACTATTGGAGCTGCTACTCATCATGCAAGTCAAACAGCACCAAGGTGATTTGAACTAGGGATCTAAACTTAGTCAATGACCCATACCAAACATGCTCGTGAGACAGATACACATCTCAAGGATTGCCCATTTTTTTGAGCAGATGTCATATTCATATTAAGCAGAGCCCTTCCTTAGCAGCCCTCAAATGAAATTTAGATCAATTGATGGGGAATTACAAATTCACAACTGAGGTAGCGCCTATGTCCCTTATGGATGGGGGCAATCTGTAAGATACTCAGTACACAGACACAAATTCATGCCATCCTCTTGCCCATAGGGGCCATTTATTGAGTAAAATCTGGTTACATTGGCAAGGCTTGTAAAAGCCCTTAAGACATTAGTCTAGCAATCTCCTATGAACCTATAGGTTATCCATACTGAAAAAGACTGCAAAGATAAGCAAATTTGTGTAAATATGGAACAGAGTGTCAGGAATCTTTCACATGGGTAAGAAATCTCTTTCACAAGTTGATATTCAACAGAATAACCAAAACTCTTTTGGACTCTGCCATACAGGATTGTGATCCAAGGATGTTAGCTAGACACCTCAGTTCAAAGAGCTGTTTGTTACAGAAAAAAATAGATCTTTATCTAGATCTGTTGGTGTGGTTTTCAACTCAGACTTCAGTCACTGTGAGGGAATAATTCAAGGTTTTAGGTCTCACAGCATCTGGGATTATCATGATATCCCTGGCAAGATCCGAGATGAGGAAGATAAAAGGGTATCTGAAGTCTCTTTGAACATCCTTTGTCTTTTCAAAAATCCCAGTTCTGGGGTTTGTCAGAAGAGAAATCTCTTGGTTTATGCAGCAAATATCATTAAATAGGGGTAATCTCTTCTCTCCATCTGCTTCAAAGCAGTCCTTTACCCCAGATGCCTCTGACTTTGCTTGGGAGGCAGTTTCAGGACGGATAAAAGTGCAAGGTGTGTGGGATATCTAGGACAGATGTAAGCACATAAATATGAGATGCTTACCCTGATCAAGGCACTCAACTCTAAATCATCATTGTCCCTGGGGGTCTCTTCAAGTTGCTACAGACAATACCACAGTCATGTGGTACATCAGCAAGCAAGAGAAAACCATGTTGTGGCCCTTTGCTGAATAGGCATGTTCATTTTGGATATATGTAGCTTCACTGAACAATCTCAGTCTACAGGCATTCTAAATTCTGTCAGAGGAAAATTGTGTGGCAGACCAGCTGAGCAGAACAAAAGACAGCCCCTCGTGAATGGTAAGAAGATCAGAGGGTCTTCTTAGATTTGATCCAACTGTTAGGAGTTCCTATAGCAAATTTATCGGAGTCATCTCTGAGCAATCCACTGGCAAGATTCTGCTCCAGGACAATTGCAAGAAGGCGTGGAGAATGGATAGCTTTTTTTTTTTCCTTGGACAGGAATGTTCTTGTAATCCTTTCCAACTTTCCAAAGATATCTAGGGCAAGTCTGAAGATTCAGAAAGAATCCCCCAAGATAATCTTGGTGACTCCCTTATGGCTCAAGAACCATGCTTCTCCCATATTTTGAAAATGGCCAGTGGCAATTACTACAAGCTTCCTCACAGACTGGATCTACTCGCACAAGAACAAGAGTGTTTTATACACTCTGATCTCAACCAGATTCATTTTACTGCCTAGATAATCGGTGCTTAATTATGTACCTGTTTACTGAAAAAGTGCAGCAGGTACTAATGGATGCAAAAAAGCCTGCTACTAGAAAATTTTATTAATAAATGGAAATTATTTTTTAGTTGGTGCCAACAATATAACCAGCATCCATTCAGGGCTAGTTGTTCTTAGGATCATATGAGTCTACTAGGCTATCAACCCGGAGATTATTTCAAGCTTAGCCATTTCATCCCAATGCAGTACCAATGTAACACCATAGATATGCTAGTTAATATCCAGGATTGCATTCAATAATGACGGCCCATGTCTAGGAGGGTTGTAGGCTCTATCCCTGGTAAGAATTTACAGTGACCGATCTACTTGTCAAGGTTACTTTTGAACAGTTTCATAGAGGTGCTCTGTTTCACATGAATTGGTAGCCTATTCCAAAGACATAGCAGTCACTGGGAGACAAATCTGCCCCTCCAGAATGTCCTATTTAAGTCACAGGCCACATTTAGGTCCCTAGAATGGGCATCTCTATTCCCATTTGATTTATGGATGTGCAGCAAGTTCATTTGATTTGGGTCTGAGATTGCAATGCAAGCCAGGCATAAGTCTTCCCTAAGAAGTCTATGTGATGCAGAGTATAGTGACAGAGACTTTAGTCGGTCTGTGTAAAGCACGTGCTGGCATTCCTTGATCTTCTTTGTTAGAAACCTTTGCGGTCTCTACAATTGCTGCAGGTGTTTTGTACAGTACATGCCGACCAGTGTGTTATACTCAATTATAGGCCTGATTAGTGCTGAGTATACAGGAGTTGTAACCTCCTTTGCTCTCAAGGTGATGCCTTTACTAATCAAGTGTGCTATGTAGAAAGTCTTCATTACTGCAATAGACAAATGATGGTCAAGGTTAAGGGTGCAGTCAACTTGTGATCCCAGATCCCTTGCCACTTCGTAGGTACTTATGGTATTGTTTTTGATCTGGTGAAGGGAATGATGATGCATATCTTTGCATTCAGTTTGAGACTGTGACTAAGACACCAGTCGCTGGTCTGTGTAAGACCTTCCTGGAGTATACTGACATCATTTGGGGATTCAATAATTGCACCTATCTTGCAGTTGTCTGTAAACTTGTTCAGCCACAACTCCTTAGTTTTGACCTGAACATCTGAGAAATATATGCTAAACAGTAGGAAGTCCAGCATTGACCCTTGTGACACCCCGCTGGTGACAAGTCTACTAGTTCATGTGGAGTCATTCACTTTGATAGTGTATGCCCAGTTTGTGAGCCAGTTGGCTACCCAACTTGCAACAAAGGGATTTACATTCAGTTTGTAGGTAATGCCCAAGTGTGGGATCGTGTTGAAAGCCTTTGCCAAGTCAAGGTATGCTGTATGCACAGATTTGCCCTCATCAATGGTCTTGGTCACATTTCGAAAAGAAATCTACCAGATTTAACAGGCAGGACCTGCCCTTGGCAAAGCCAAATTAGGTTGGATAAAGGGTTTAGAGGTTGCCTATGTCTTTATTTGAGGTCCATAATGACACTTTCCATGGCCTTACAGATGAGGCTGATCAGACTTGTGGGTCTATAATTCCCCTGGTTTGTTGCTAGGCTACCTTTGTGGAGGGGAATAACTGTTGCTGTTCTCCATTCTGCAGGAACAAAGCCTGTGGTTAGGCTATGATTAAAAAAGGCACTTAATGGTGATGCTATTCATGTTTTAGCCTGTTTAGAAAACAGTCTGGCATGCTGTCTGGTCTCATAGAAGCTGTATATTTTGCCTTGGGCAAGGCTTTAATAACCTACTTTTCAGATATGTAAGGTGAGGGGGGATGTTTGGGGCATGGTTTACGATACATTTGCAGGGGATAAGGGTGTGAAATTTTTGCCAAACTAATCTGCTAGCAGGTTTGCTATCTGTGTGAGGTCAGTGTGTGTAATACCGTTAGTCACTTGTTCATCACATGCTTGGGGCCTACCTTTTAGGCTATGTGCATAGCTGTAAAAGGCATTATGGTTATCCTTGGCTGTGCTTGTTAGATTTTTCTCAAAGATGCCCTTAGAGGACTTGACATGTTGTCTTATTTGCTTGTTGAGGCTATACATTTTTTATTTTTTATTTTTTGTCAGTTTTTATATATATATACATTTTTATACATACACAACTAGTTACTATCAATTATTTAAAATGTTCTTGGCACAAATTTGACAATTTTATATACTTACCACTACAAATGTTTTTTTTAATTTTTTAATTAATTAGTTATACAACTACACATATATTTCTACATATTTATACTTTTATTGGTCAGATGTTTACATTCTTTAACTAAAGCAAACACTCAGACAAGAGTTTCTTTTCTAGTATACTTCCTTGTTTAATTTGTATTATACTGCTTTAATATGGATTGTTTGACTGTTTTATTATTCAATCAATTTTAATTTGATGTTAATTGTCAATTAGTTTTTATCAGGTGATTTATATATAGAACCTAGCAACTGCTGTTAGTGTTTCTGATGAAGGTGTAACGAAAACGCTAATTTTGTTTGGAGAGCATTTAAACATTTCTGTTTTCAGTACTTGTTCTTCGTTCGTTCGTTGCTGCTGTGGCTTGCTTTATTAAACATCTTTCGTACCTCCTATTGGTGTGCTCCCGGTGATCTTCTATTTGGTTTTGCTATCTTGACAGAACTAAATCTTTCACATCTTTAAATCAATCATTGTTTTTTGGAAAGATCAGAAGAGACATACCCTTATCAAAACAAAACAATTTCCAAATGAAACAAAAGCAAAAGTATTCCAGGTAGGGTCAAGGTTCACACTAAAGGGCTTTGTCTTTATCTATGTTTTTTGGAAATGGTTGAATTCTAGAAGTAATTTAGAAGCTGTAACTTGGTCCCCTGTACATAATTTTACAAAACACTATAAGCTTGATTTCTTCTCTACTTATAGATCAGGCTTTGCTAGAACCATTCTCCAGGGACTCCAGGATTCTTCTGCTTCCACCGCCCAAATGTAGTAAAGTAGAGTAATCAAAGACTACTGCAGTAGTGATCAATATGATGAATATAGTACAGCTGTGTAAATAAATTTGTACTCAGATGATCATTGCTACTATAGCCACTCCCTCCCTCCATCCTCCCTGATTTTTAGTGTTTTCATTATGCTAGGGTTTGAACATTTATTTTGTTGTTCCTAGCATTGTCATTTCAGAGCTCAGCTAGTCTCCCTCTGTAGGGTTTTGCCACCCAAATCTGTCTTTTTATTTGACTCAGCTTGAGTGCAAGGTGCCCTGAGGCTTTGCAAGCTGGTGGCTGCTGTCCAGTGCAGGATATAACCCATGTATCTAATGCTACTGCAGCAGTGATCATTCAAGCATCTTCTACTATTGTAAGTTTAGTTACATAACTCTACTTTTCCTGCATTGTTAGGGTAGTTATATTGAGTAATTTGTCAGAGGTGCATAGAGGTCTCTTAGTAGTTTAATGTTAAATGATGGAGTGAAATGATGGGAAAATTTTTAAGGCTTTGCATTAGTTTGCAGGTTGTAATTGTGAGCACAACAGAGAATTTAGTTTTAGCCAGCTTAGATGTTTTAGAGAGAGGCAGTGATATCTATGTTGGTTGAGAAACTGACTACATTACTTGTAGCATTGCTCAAGTTTGGCTGATAAAGATGAACTGAGATTGGTTAGGATATGAGGGGCATGTAATGGGGTTATAAGTAGGAAAAAAGTGGTTATGTTTTGTCTAGTAGGATCTGCAAGTGAAGTCCTTCTCTTTATACAGACATCCTTGCTTTTATTGTCCTCTTTATGACTTGCTGAAAGTAGAGATCAAATTTGTGTATGTAATCACACTGAGTAATTTGGTCTGGGACACCAATTCTATATTGGTTTTGTTGGATGACAGTAAATTAGTAGTTTTAGTGTTTTTATTTTGCAGGAGTTGAGTTGCTGAGCCAAGCTTCTTTGGAGAAAGGTTTCTGGGTGAGTTTGGAGTATGGATAGTATCCAATAGCACATATTAGATGGAGTCATCAGAGTATTGCATTATGGTGACCACTTTTGTGTTTATGTTGTTGATAAATAAGTTACAGTAGTGGTCCTAGGATAAAGTCTTGTGGGACTCTGACAGATATTGGAAGGAAAGAGGGGAAATCATCATGCCATTTCACTGCTTGAGACTTATTAATGAGCTAAATAAGAAACCAGTTATGTGGGGAGGGTTATACCCCACAGACAGTCATAATAATCTGACTGCTTTGAATGCCTCAGATAGGTTTATAAATAAGGCTGAGGTTAGACATAAATTTATATTGTGATTTATCACATCTATGAACATTAAAAGGGTACTGATTCTACTGTGATTGGTTCTAAAACCATGCTGTGAAGGAGAGAGGAGGTTGAAAAATATGTAGTAAGTTGACAATGAGTACATCTTTCCAAGATTTTGGATAAAGATGAGAGAATGGCATTTGGTATGTAGTTTGGGAGCTCTGTTGATGAGCTGCCTTTATTGAGGGGTGTTATATAGGATTTTTTCCATATGGTGAGCACACATTTTTCTTGGATAGAGCAGCTTATTAGAACTGAGACATGATATGCAAGGTTATCTGATGTGAGTTTCAGGTATCTGGGTGGAAGCAGGTCAGGGGCAGCGGTTGTTGTCTTAAGGGTGTGCAGGTATTTTTCAATCATAGATATTGGCACTGGAGTGACTGTGAAGTTCTGCTGTGGCTCCAATGATTGAAGTAGGATGTCTGGATTTGTAGTTTTACATTTGTAGGAGAGGAGACTACTATATTTATAAAATGTGAGTTAAACTAAAGAGTGAGAATTATTGATTGGGGATAATCTGGGTTGGGTTGATTTTCCAGGATTGAGCACTGTATTTATTGATTTCCAGACACATTTAGGATTGTTGAATTTTGGGTGTTGGTATAATAAGCTTTTTTTTGTTCTGTTTTTATGCATTGTTTGCTATGGTTCACTACCTGTCTATATTGTCATATGCATGTTTGAGAGTTAGAGCCTGGAAGTCATGGCTGCAATCTCTAAGTTGTATAAGTTGCTTTGTTTCTTAGTTAACCAAGGGGCTGATTTGTTTTTGACTCTCAGGTTCTTAATGATGCTTTTTCTGCCAGGATATTTAGAAATATTGTATTTAGTGTGGTTACTGCTTCATCAAGCGAAAGTGATTTAAATGGAGCACAGTTTATCTGAAGCAGGCTAGAGTAAGCTTCTTTCCTGAAGTTACTGAAGTTTTTGACTGCTATAGTAATGAACCTTTGGGAACTGTTTGGGGTGCCTGATTATGTAACTTTGCTGATAGTTGCTTAGGCTATTGGGTAAGGTGTCACTTGTGGTAACACAGTTTGTGGTGAATGCTAGAATCCAGCCTAGGATGAATTTCTTTAAAAGTGGCCTTATTAATTCTAGCAGAGATGAGATAGGATGAAGTGCTTAGGCATCAGAAATAGCAGACTGACAACCCAGCCATGCATTTGTGAATGAACAACAAAAAATGGTTGTAGAACCAAGAAATGGTTGTCTGATATGAGTTATTTTCAGGCAAACAAATATGCATGCAACAAGTGGAAAATAGATGTGGGGAAGTGAGATATGGAGGACAGCTGCAATGTAAATACACATAAATATAAGATAGCTAGGTTAATTATCACTGTTAAGTAACTATAATGTGGTTTACCATCAAAATTGCGAGTTACGGTTCGGCGACCACGGGATTTCAAGTTACGGTTGGCTGAATCTGTGTTGCCAAACCTTCATGTGTGCAAGTCCCCAGGCAGTGAATACACTGTGCATTTGTACATATGTGGTCGACCTTATTAACAAGAGATTGTTGTATAGTGTGGATCAGGAAATTTACCCTTTTCCCCACTGTAGTGTGATCTCGGATTGCAGGGGGTGTGGGGGGCTTGCCCCCCCTGCAAAAACGTGTAGTTCAGTGTTGTACAATATGTTCATACTGCTGACAACTTGAACTTACTTTACTTTTGTGTAAGGTGCAGAGGACACAGTATGTCAAATAATGCTGAATTTGAATAATCGGCATGATGTTCGACATACTGACCTAGATAGTGTTCCGTGTCCAGTGTTGTGGGTTGCTGAAATGAACATTTCATTTTTGACCGTCGCAATTTTGATAGTAAACCCTGTAATGTAACACAAGGCAATACTCCTCCAAAGCAGGTGAGATGAAAGCTAGAAAGCAATAGTTTCAATAACATTTCTATATAAATTGCAATGTTACTGCCAGAAGAGGCAAAAGTTCGAGGGCCTGCAGCAAGTACAGCCAGATGATTGCTAACAACTTCAGAATGTTTGCCTTTCTGGAATATTACCTGATGAACATAACACCAATCTTTCCAATGTGGAATAGATTACTCACACTAAAACATGACCTCACTACAGATGTCACACAAAAAAATATCAAAAGCTCAGTAACACGAACCAGCCTCCTAAACTGAAAAGTAACCTTTCCATAACTTTATAAAAACCTGTAGTGGAAAATGAGTTGAAGCTGACTAAATATACCGACAGACACACATGCATAATATTTTTGCATAATATTGCCCTTTTAATTCAAATTAGTGACATTGCCCATTAAATAAATCTGTACCAAAAATACGCTAAAACTACTTAGGCAGTTATGTTGTACTAAGAATTTGCAATAAAATTACCTGTTTATCAAAACCTAAGCTGAAGCCTGTCATCTGTGAGATTATGCTTCCTAGAAACAGGTTGTATTTATTTATTTGTATGTATGTGTATTTATTTATTTATTTATTTTGAGCACCATGAGTCATAGTGCCAAAACCCAGAATATTCTTGATAGAAGAAAACCCGAGTCTTCATAGGTTATAAAAATTATACCTCACTCACCATGATGAGTGATTTGAAAATGCCCAGACTGTCAGAATTATTTCTCATTTTACCAAATCTTATAATTCTTAATTCATTTAAAGATTCCAGAAGGCTGCACACAACACATGTAAAATTACTAAACTTTGCATGTTATGCTGATTCCTTATTGAAAGGAGCAGGAGCATACTTTATTGCATTTGCACTTATAGCCACCTAGTGATTGATACAGTTAAAGTGCTATTTCATATGATTTTTACTGTACATTTTTACTGTTTTGCTAAAATAACTGGTTCTGTTTATAGAGTCGCTTAGTTGTTACTGTATTGCTAAAGTGTGTCAGATATATGATTTAGTGTTACCAAAACACAGGGAAAATATGACTGGCTTGAAAAATATGTAAACATAGCTGATGTCATTCAAGGAGGATCTAGTATATGTCTTTATGGGAGAAGATGCTAGGCAGTCATACTTGCTTTGCTAAAGACTGAGCCCACCTCTCATTCTAGGGCTAAAGGCCTTGCTGTTTCAATAGTAACGTTTTAGGTAAAGTTTAGCTAACTGATCTCTCAACCTAATAAACAAATAAATCAAACACCAGACAACATTCTGGTGATTCTGCTCAAAGTAGGGGTCTAATATGCCAGATCTGGAGGCTATATTGCATTTGGAGGAAAAACGTGCATTATTTAAGAAACTCGGTTTAAAAGTATAAAAAGCACTCCCTGTCATATCTGTCAACTGTCCAGATTTTTGCAGAATGCCAGATTTTGGTCTCATATTTTTTGTCTGTTTGTCATAAACTTTGTTGTTTTCTGGGTTTTTATAGCAAATCAGCAAAGGTTAAATTCATTAAGTGACAGTTATTTGAGTTTCAGACTTCATATCTTTCAGAAAATGCTTGGTAACACAATACTTTTTATTATAGCAACTTTCTAAGTATATAAGAGCAATATTTAAAATTCGTCCCTATTTTTGGGGTGTTGTTCCCCCATTTTTTTGCTTTCTCCAGATTTTTTATTCTAAGAGGTTGAGAGGTAAGCTCCCTGTATAACAGGGTTTTACACCCATCATAGATCTAATCCTGATGATATCCACAATGAAGTGTCCCAATTTGGTAAAGACCACATTACCTTGATTCAGATCCCTAGATACTGAAAACACTGAACTGATAATTGAGATTTTGTAGGCGACGGATGCCATTTTGTGGTCAGTTTTATTGGGGAAGGGTATATCTGTGGAGCAGAGCATATAGATGCTGTATTTCTAAGGAATGGGCCAAGAATATTCTGTCCAGAGGCTCTCTGACTATTTGATTCAGGAAATACTTGTTTATGAAATAGAGAACTTTGGTCATAGTCTACATTTGACTTATTTGTAGATCTCCCATTTTATTGACAGGTAATTATTCACCCAAGATAGCAGCGTATATATTTGAAGTATTTGAAGTTCATTCAGTATATATAAGAATCTGATATGTTTATCATGACTCAATAAGGGGATCTTGTAGCATACCATGATCTAATAGCATTTTTTTTTTTACTTAGAGTAAGTCAAATCTCTAAGCTCAGTTTGTGGGTCTCAAAGAATCTGCTATGAGGTAAAGTAGTCCGTAACAAATATGGATACTTCACGTCCTTTCCCATCTGATCCAAATGTGTGCTGCATGCAAAATTCTGATATAGAAGTGATGCTTCTGCACTCCCAAACTAGGTCTCAAAATCACACACGGATGTGTTCTAAATGCAGGAGGGCTTCAAGGTCAGATTATTTAGACTCCTATAGCTGGGTAGTACTACCATGATATTATCCAGTGCTTAAGTATGATATGGTAGGCAATGCAATAACTTTAAGGGTATGTTTCAAGAAAAAAGGTGTCTTGTGCTAAAATTAGCCATTTTTTTCCCAATTTTTTTAATAGCAATGATGATTTCTTGAACCTTGTAAAGAAACAGATGTGATGATCCACTTAACTGTTTTAATTTGGCATTCGATGGAGACTGTAATGTCAGCAGTGGCTTTGCATAGACTGTAAGGTCACCACTGGCGTTGAATATTCCAGCTGAGAGTGAAGAATGTGCACTCCTGTTTAAACGTAATGGTGACATTCTTTTCTGTGTACTTCTTCCATCTGTGCCTTCTAACCTTCAAGCTCCAATCCTCAAGCCCTGGTCTCAATGCAGGGTGGAATACCTTTTCTAAATAGCTGACCAGAAGGACCATTATCTAAGCAGTTATGATAGATGGTAGACATGATGTCCTTGCCCGCACAAAATCATTGGCTTGCATGCTGATGGGGGAAAGGCATCCTCCTACCATAACACAAAGGTCTGACTTCCCCTACACACCAGGACCATGAGAAGACTGTCCTTCAGTTTTCTAGATTGGGAAAATACACTGCAATCTCTCCCTCATCAGTAATCCACATCATACCAGACACAGGCTAAGAGGCACTTTTCTCATGCATCCCTAATTTTATTCTAAGTATCCGATATAAGCACCGAATCACCTGAATATATCTGATTTCTTTTGTGTCCATGCTCTCAAGTACACTCCTATAAGAACTATTGTCACACCTACGGATACCAAGACAATGTTTCCCAGTCAGTATCCAATAAGCAAACTTGACCTGACACAAATGAGTGGCTAATCAGTAGCTGTCTCCTACCATCATGTGCAAGTTGGCCACAGCTGCTCATTGCCATTATTGCTTTGTAGCTGTTTCACTACCCATGCTAATTATTCTTTGTTTATTGACATTTGATTACTGGGAAAGTCCAACTGGGTAGGAGCCCATTATCAGCAGTTGTCCAAGGAGAAAAGCTTTACAGTATAACAAAACATTACGTATAATAGTTTTACAGACATTAAAAATACAAAAAACAAATACAGTTTAAATAATTATACCAAAATAGACAGAATATAAAAACATTATTTAAGAATAGATAAATGTTATGACCATGATTTAACAGTTAGAAATTTTAGCCTGTTTATAGCAAAATTAAAGGTAAGTTCGTATCATACAAACAGGAATTGCAGTACAATGTGAGAGAAAAGCAGTATTGTGGTATATTTAGGGAGAAATTCAGTGGAGAGAAATTGATAGAAGTAAGGAGGGGAGTGAAAAGGGGAGAATAAGGAGATATAAGGTAAAAACAGGTATTTGTCCAAATTTAGGGATATAGTTTCTCCAGGTGTTGATCAAGAACAGAACCAGCTTTTGGCTAGGACAACTTTCAGAATGATTTTGAAGGATGGAAGGAAGGGTACTGACTTGATAAATAGCGATAAGGAGTTCCATGCCTTTGCAACATGGTATAAGTACAGACAATGCCCATATTCTCTTATACTCTTTTTCATATCATATATTCTCATATACTCTTGTCATCTCTGCTGTAGTCAGAGGCTTTATCTTTTTGTGCCACAAAACTAGGTTTAAAGGGTCATTTTACACCAGATTTAGATATTTAACATTAGATTTGTGGCTTATTTTATTAGCAGGATACTGAATCAGGACATCTGTATAACTCATTTTCTAGGTGGTGCCAAGCAGAATGATTACTGACTTGGCAAGAATAAATTTATGTTCATTAGTGAGTCGAGAACAAACATTACTAAAGTATTGTTGACTTTTTTGAGCCCAGATTTTACCTTCTTAAGGAGGAAAAGGACATTGGTACAAAGAATTATTTGATATATTGCAAAGTCTAGTATTATATAATTAATGAAAAAAATAGGAAAAGGCAACCAAGCAAACAGCTGTTGACAAATCTATAGACTAAAGTTAAATGCAATGACATTGCATCTTTTGGCAAGCATGACATTCCTCTATCACATAAATAACACACCATTGCAAGGGTGTCTTTTTTCTTCACACAGCTTATATCTAAAAGTATGGTGCCCATGCTCAGGTTTGTAATCATTCCTTGTACTCTGCTAGTCACAGAATATAATGCCCCATTCAGTATGCACCTGTTCAAACAGTTAAGACAACTGAAGTAACCACATTGCTTTCTCACTAAAAAAATGAAGGGTCTAAATCACAAAAACTATGCAGATCATCTCAAAGCCTTGTACTTCTTCTTCTTGGTATCATACAGTCTGCTAACAGTTGACTTCTACTTCAAGTACAGAGCCTCAGCAGACACTATGTTGTCTGACCTATTGCACATTCACAAGTGCAGTGGTAGAATGAACACCACCTCAAAGGATCAATCACTTCTGCAGTACAAATAGAACATATTGAAACGATACATGTGTATCACAGAGAATACCTGTTCTGTTAAACTGTCTACTACTCCTCATAAATTGAAATACTTTTTTTACCATATTCAAACATAATTTGGATGATTGTATTGGAAACACAAATTCAACCAGAGTTTAGCATCCATATTCTTCATGGACAGTGGCAAGTACTTGTCCCAAAATAGCCATGTACTGACCAACTCTGAGTTATTCATGTACAAATATAAGGGCTAAAAATTATTGCCATTTGGTTCTAAGATTAGGCCTCTTATGATCCTCCTAGATCAATAGTCCAAGTATCTGTAGGGCACCAGTATACAGTCTTCTGAGATCTGAGCAGACTCCACGTAAACTATTGAAGAACAACATTGGCTTAGACGAGGAAAAGGAGAGACATTAGCAGTTTGCTGCAGTTTTCATTATACAAGCATTTCAATATTAGTCCATTTTCCATGTCTGCATAAGTTCTGTACAATACGTATTATCAGTATGTACTATACCAGTTTCTGAACCCATGGTGTGAGGGAGCTAGGAGTCCATATTTAGTACAATATTCCAGTAATTTTTATACACTTGTTTTGTACTATTCTAACTGTAGATATAACATTTGAAATGGGTTTCAAGTCAATGACCTGAGATGGACATAATTATTGCAAGCTTTTGCAGAGGCAAAATGATGGTGGATGTAAGAGATTAATAATATGGGTTAGTGAATTAGCAAAAGCAGGTGTGCCAGATTAATGTTTCTGTATGAAGGGAATTCTGTATAATAATGGCTGCGATTAATGTATAGCATTGTGCACCTTCGCAACTCTAAGTGGCATATAGCCTATGTTGTGATGTGGCCTAGAACTTATCTGATATATGGTAGGGCTTACATACTGCAGATATACTCAAGAAAGGATGGCAGAGTTAGAGAAGCAAAATTATGGTCAGGTACCAGCCAGGTCCAGTTGGTGAATACCACAAAAGAATGGCATGTGACAAAATATATCAGATGCCATTGCTAAAGCAGGCTAGCACAACAGAGTTCATATACACTCATGCATGCAATGATGCACCATATAGCTACCCTTTTTATTTGTCCGTATAGTCTAATGATGACCAGTGCAGTGAAGTGCTAACCCTATTCATTATATAAATGGGGCTGAAATAGGGGAGAAAGAAAAGTAGCAAAGGAAAAATACTAACCTAAGAAAATGCACAGGGAGAACCATAGCTAGCAAACAAACCTAAACTCTGAGCCTGTATATACACAGCATTTATGTATTGACATTTGATTAGCTGAGAATCCATTTTCATCAGATGCCCAGAGAGAAAACCTCCAAAGTATTACAAAAGATTTTAAGAAAAATAATTTTATAGTCTTTAAAAATATTAAAAAATACAGTTTAAACAATTATAACAAAAGGTGGCGACAGCAGTGTATTCATACATGTTGGACAGCTAGTGGTAGTGATGTCTGTACAATGAATAAAGTATGAGAAAAGATACAATGGAGGTAACCACCAGGATGTGGGTAGGGCATAGTGGATGGACAAAGGTCAGGCAAGCTGAACAGTCAGCATACTCAAGCCTTAAGAAATATCTGTGGCTAATCTCCTGGGGAGGTTCCTGCCTTGCGCAACATTGTATCGTGTTGAACTGATTTCTCCACCACTCTGTTAGAAGAAAAAGTATGCATTTCTGAATGCACACATGCACACGGTAACACCTACATGGTGGCTTTATTCTCTGAATTTTTGGGAAGCAGATATGCACCTTCATGTGTTGCAGCATGATGTGGATAAAATGGTGTAGGGTAGGTGAGTCTAACACCTCCGATATTCCCAGTAAGTATGCCATAGGTCATTGGAAAGTCTGTGTAGTTTCATGTTAATGGTACATGTCCTTTGGAGTCTGCGAGGATGGGCAATCTACACATCCCTTTGATTCCTCTTGCTGATGGCAGTTTGATGAGGTCATGTATAAAAGCAGCCCATAGTCTGCTATATGTGAGGTATTAATACTTTTTTCTATCTTGTTTTTATTTTTTTGCATTTCTAAGGTTTTGTTTTTCTTTTTTTATAAACCACATGTTTAAAAAGCCCCTGCTTATTCACAGTTACGGTTTGTGCATTCAGCTTGCACTTTATTTCTTGATTTGTTCTTGCCCATAATGATTACAGGCATTTTGATAATACACTGACACTGCATTCCTCTTCAAAAATAGATTTTCACATTTGCTATTCTTAATAAACTAGAATAAAAATACCAACATATTTTACTCTCAGTATTTGTAACATTAAAGTCCTCTTTAGAACTGTCACCATAAAAGCTGTGACATTTTGATTCTAAGAGAACTGAGTGCTCAATGTAGCAACCTATGCAGTCTGAATTGTTCAGATGCACAGTGTTCAAACATCATGGGAAGAAAAACAATGTCCAGAAAGATCACTGTACTTGCTTCCCAGCTTAACCATGGATTCCTTTGTGAAGTAGAGACTTTCAAAGAGAAAGATGAATGTCAGCCCTATCTTGTAAGCGCAAAGCACTTGCAGATAGACCTCATCCATTTTTGTAACATATATGTACAAAACACATTTTCTTATCAAATATGCACCTTATTTTTTTCATATAGGCAACCTAAACCAGTAAAATCAATTAGTATGTCAGCAATCCAGTTACCTAAAGACAATGGAAAATGTATTTTTATGGAAACAATAATAAAATAAGGTAGTCTATGACATTTATACTTTATATGAAATTATAATTTCTACATTGGTCCTTATTTTTGAACATCTGGGCTATCAGCACACATAATTGTTCACGAACTGATATAACCATTTGACTACAGATCTCTCAGATCTAAACATCAAAACTGATCATAGACTACCATTTTATTTTTTTTTCTTTCTTTGTCTGGCAATTAAGGTGTTTACTTCTGTTTAAAATGATGACATGCCATGCAGTAGTATAAAACAGTCTACTGGTAACTACAATGTGATAGTGATTAGCTTCTACGAATTATCAGAAGCATATCCAGTTTAATGTGTCTTTTGTGGGATGCAAAATCACATTCACTGTTCTCAGAAAATGCAGGGAGTTGCTCTGCCCTGGCTGTTACCTTTGAATGCCAACAAAAAGGAAACATTTGAAATATCCATGTACTTGTTACTGACATGCAGATAGCTGTTGCCTTTTTTTCTTTTCCATATATGTGCTGAAAGCATTTGGTAAGAATATTAAATGAGAATTCATTTATAATGAAATCATACTAACAACACGGAACTGCAAGAAGACACTTGAACTTCTAAACTGCTATACAGTCTTATTTCATCTCACAACTCCAGCTTTTTTTGAAATCATAGTGGTAGCTTTGTTTAGTGTTATAGTCACAGTAATGAGTGTATATCAGCAAAAGACTTAACCAAACAAGACAATTAAATATTCATTAAAGTTAAGTATAAAATGCCATCATGATTAATCAGGCTGAAGGGAAAGTATATATCCAGCCAAACTGAATAGCTCTTTGCATAACAAAAAATGTCTCAATTGGATCCAAATAATTTTCCTTATCCGTCCAGTTACTGGAGATTCACTTTTTCAAGGCCTTACCAGGTTACAACATTGGGATTATAGACACATTGGCAAAAAACTCAGTCTTTAGTCTGTAAGCACAACATTTCGGTGCACATTTCAAAGCTCTTAAGTGCTTTGAAATGTATGTAACTCTTTCCTACTGCTTACAACTGGGCCATTATTGTATGTTTGCTATGAAGCAATTTGAGGGTACTGGTGCAAACCAATGCACATTTATGGATGTGCAAACACCTGCTGATACAAATGTTGAAAACATTAAGTGAGAATACTAAAATGCGCTTAACTTAGAACCTGATCATACTGACAAGTCTCTGTCCAGTGAATGAGGTGGTCGTGAATACATAAACTAATAAAGCAGGTGTACCTCATTAGTTCTAGCTGGTGGAATTGCTGTTTAGAGTGGAATCCTGGGGAAACTATATTACACATCTATTTCTTAGGTTCATAGGAGATTACTAAGCTAAGGGCTTAAGTAACCTTACAAGCCTCACAAATACAACCCGATTGTACCCAATATATGGCCACTAGGTGCAAGAAGATGACATGGCTTTCTGCCTGTGCATTGAGTATCTTACAGATTGCCCCTGCCCATAAGGGACATAGGCACTACCCCAGGAGTGAATTTGGGATTCCCCATTCATTGATCCAAATTGCGTTTGAAGATGGCCAGGGAAGGGCTCTGTTTAATGTGAATAAGAAGCCTGTTCCAAAAAGGGGCAATTTCTGAGACACATCTGTCAATCCAGAATGTTTTGTTTGTGTCATTGACAAAGTTTAGATTCCTAGATCAGGTGACACTCATGGTCTTTTACTTGAGGATGTGTAGCACCTCCATCAGGGCTACATTTGTGAGTGTCTTGTAGGTCAGGCATATTGTGAATATCTTGCAGGCATAGGTCACCCCTTAATAATCGGTAGAAGATGGAGTAAAGGGATAGGGCTTTTAATCTATCCGCATAGTTCATGTTGTTTACAAGCTGTATTTTCTTTTTAAAGAATCTCTGAGATTGATCCAGCTGTGTAAGTGCCTAGTCAAGTGTCACTCATCTGGTCAGGATAAAACAGATGATCATTCATGGGTTCTGTTTAAGCATCTTTATTACACACAAACACATCAGAAATGAGGCTTTGTAACTTAAACTTAAATAAACTTATATACAGACTGACTGCCACACTTATACATGCTAACATTCTGGCTGTTCTCTCAAAATGGCACTGCTGCCTGCACATGCTCTTTATTAATATGCATGTGCTACATCTGGAAATGCTCCTTAAAGGTACATCTACATCAAGTACATGCCAAATGACACACTGTACTAGATTATTGGTCTAATGAGGGCAAAGTACAGCAGGTTTTTTCATGGAGTATGCAACTGGAAGTTTACCTAGCTTTCATCGAAAACATCACTATACTGTGAGAAAATAGCATCAGTAAAGCTGGAACTGGGACATATGCTTGCATGATGTACTTCTTTGGTAAAAGAAAGCAGTTTCATTCGCAAACTGTCTCTGAGACCTAATAATGACTGCATGGGTCTTCAGACTACGTAAAATTCCCAGTTGTAACTGTTCCCAATTGAATAACATGAAAGCACTACTGAGCCTTAGGTTTGAATCTGTTCACCTCCATAAGCAACAAGCTTCACACAATTGACCAAATTAAGTTGCTCACCAGCTCTCACTTTAGCAAATGTTTCTGCTGACATTTCATTACACTTTGAACCAGTGACTGCTTTGAGCTCTGTGGGTTTACCATTGATCAGGACAGTACAAAATACTTCATTCTTTGCCAACAAATCTACTGCATTAACCTTTTCACCAACCACTGATACAACATCTACATAGAAAGTAGGGTTACAGCTCTTTATATGATCAACTTGGTTTCTTAAGTGGCCTTTCTTAATAGCTGAATGAGGCTTGGTTGATTTTCAAAACTTTTGAAAATGGTTCCATTTTTTATACTTGTGCCAATGTTGACCAAATGCTAAACATTTCTCTCTTTCATGATTGGCTCCACAATTATGACAGTTAACAATAACATTTGACTTGAGTTTTGCTGACTCACTCTTATACTGTACTGAGCAGGCTCCTTTTACTAAGCTAGTCTTGGAACTTGCTAGAAAACTCCGGGTTTTCCTTGCCACATCTACAGGGGTTGCAGCTGCCATGTGCTTAGGCCTGTTTCTGCTTGCCATGTGTTGCATACTGTCTATGTTTGCTCTAAATGCTGTTGAAACCATGCACTGACTTGCAAGCATACTTGTGCTCCTTTCTTTGAGCTCATGGATTTGACAAATCTCTACAGCTTTGCTTAATGTTAATTCACTATCACAAAACAGAAACTTTCTCATTGCAGCACTATTAACACCACACACAAGCCTGTCCATTATTAACTCATCTTTCAGGTCACCAAATGTGCACATTTTGGCTTTGTTTCTCAAGTCAGTGATATAAGCTGCAAAAGTTTCTCCTGACTTTTGATTTTCTGTATAAAAAAAGTCGCCTCTCTAATGTAACATTTCTTTGGGGGTTGCACATTTCTCTAAATTTACGTTTTAAGCACTCAGGGTCTTCTCATGATTCAGCTGGTACCACAATATGATGATTTGCCCCCTCTCCTGCATATACTTCTGGTGCATACATAAATGTACTCTTTCTTTCAATAGCTTCTGACCCAGCTAAGTGAAGCAAAATGAATACCCTTGTACTTGCATCTTTGACAGAAAAAGCTACTTGTATGAAAATATTGTATTCCTGATTGAATACTCTCCAGTTCTCTGCCATATTATGATCAAACACAAGTGGATTTGGTCTGCAAAATCCCTCTGCCATATCAACACACAGTAGTGAAAGTGCTTGAAATCACGTACAAACATACACACACAAATATATATGCCAGAACATTATGCCAATACTTGTAATATGGCCCAAACAGACTCTTTGAAATAACTGTATTTTGTCAAATAACTCTCCATAGCACAAGGACACTCTGAAATCTCTGTACTTTATGAAACCACTCTTTATCAGTGTAAGAAATACTTTGAAATTACTATTTTTTGTGAATAAACTGTCCACGGCAGAAAAAGCTCAGAGAAAGAAATGCTTCAAGATGAATGCACTTTTCAAATAAACTGTACACAGCACAAAAACCTTTCAAAATGGCTGTACTTTAAGAAATAATTCTGCACAGTGTAAGAAACACTTTGAAATGGCAGCTTTCCACAAATAAATGCACACAGCACAAGAAACTTTTTAAAATGGCTGTACTTTTACTGCACTTTGCAATGTAACTGTATTTTGCACACAGCAAACTTTTTGAAATAATTGCACTGTAATAAAGCAGACACTCTGTAAATACTTTGCACACATTGAAATAGTTCAAACAATTCTAGTTATGCTTTGAATGGCATTGGTCAATTCGAAATAGTAGTTTGTGCCCAAACAGTGTCTTTTACTAAAAAACATGCAGTTGCCTTACTTTTTAAGCTTAAGTTGCCCTTTTATTGTACTTGTCATGCCCTTTTATTCTCTTATCATGCTCATTATACTTTTCTTGTGCCCATTTTACTTCAAACATGCTCGTTATGCAAACCAAAGATAATTCTGAACCCCATAAGAATACTTTTGCTAGTTTTACCCAATATCATGCTTTCAAACATTTCATTTAATAATGCAGTTTGTGCCTTTTGTTTGTTTAATAATACATTCTGTGCTACTTGTTTGATTAATAATGTGTTTTGTGCCTTATAAATGCTCTGTTAAATTTTCTTTGCCAAATAAATCATTTGTGCAGTTTTCTTTACCTTTAGCTCATTTCTGGCCCTTATTTGTTTGTCTGTGCTCCATTTCACTCAACCTGCTTAATCTGCATTAACCTTCAACCCTGCACCTTATGGCTCATAGAAGTTGCTCTTCTAATCCCGGTTCTGACACCATGTCGCTCGTCTGGTCAGGATAAAACAGACAAACAATTATGGGTTCTGTTCAAGGAGGTTAATTACAAACAAACACATCATAAATGAGGCTATTGTGGCTATTGTAACTTAAACTTAAATAAACTTATAAACAGACTATCACACCCATACATGTTAACACTCTGACTGTTCTCTCAAAATGGCACTGCTGCCTGCACGTGCTCTGCATTTATATGCATGTGCTACATCTGGAAATGCTTCTTAATGGTACATACACACACTCTGATCTACATCAAGTACATGCCAAATGGCACACTGTACTCGATTATTGGTCTAATGAGGGCAGAGTACAGCGGGACTTTAATTTCCTTAGATCTGGATGCTATACCTTTACTTAAATTGTGCCACATAAAAGGATTTCCTCACTGCTGTAGACACATGGTGGTCAAACTTCAGGCTACTATCTACCTGCGTACTTAGATCTCTCACCCGAGTCCACTCTAAAAGGCATGCTATTGATGTTTTAATTCACATGGCTATTTGACTTCCCAAAGGATACAGTAATACATTTTTTTTTTTTTTTTTTAGTTTTAGGCCATGGTTCTGGCACCAATCATTTGTCTAATCTAGACCCTCCTGGAGGATATCTACATCACTGGGTAATTCAATGATTGCCCCAAGCTTGTAGTTGTCACCAAACTTTGTCATCCAGAGGCCTCCCACATTTGCCTTGACTTTAGAGAAGTATATTCCAAACAGGAGTGATTCCAGTACCTAGCCCTGTGGCACACCACTAGTAACTGGACTCTAGCTAGTTCTCGATTCACCCACTTTAACCACATGTGTCCTGTCCATGAGACAACTGGCTATCCATCATATGACATAGGGAATTATGCCCAGTTTTGTGAGTTTGTTTATAATACCTGAGTGGGGAATTGTGTGAAATGCCTTGGCTAAGATGCGGTAGATGGTATGTACTGTTTTACCCTCCTCCATGGCCTTAGTGACTTCCTCAAAGAAATCCACCAGATTCAGTAAGCATGACCGTCCCTTAACAAAGCTAAATTGGCTCAGGTCTGGTGTTTGGTGGACATCTATGTCATTATATATCTGGTCTATGATTATTCTTTCCATGCCCTTGCATATATGACTAGTCAAACGTATGGATGTATATATAATTGCCTGGGTCAGTAGATTGTTGCTCTTTATGCAGGAGAGTAACTGTTTCTGTCCTCCACTCTATCAGAAAAAAGTCAGACCAGAGGCTGTGGTTGAATAGAGGTTCTAGTGTACCTGCTAAGCCCTGATTTAAGCTGCTTAAGAGGCAACCTGGCATATTGACGGGCCCCACTGAATCTCTGTTTTGAGCTTTATAAAGCACATTGGCATCCTGTTCTTTGGGGTTAATTGGTAGTGGAGGATATTTTTGGGGGGAAAACCAAGGATGATGGGTTTGAGCTGAATTTGTCAGCTAGCAGATTTTCTATCTCTTCCCACTGAGTATAGGTGAAGCCATCTTCAACTAATTCTGCAGATTGTTGAGTGTTGTCCTTAAGATTGCAGACATAATTGAAAAATGCATTATGGTTATCTTACCTTTTTGGTGGCTATTTTTATATCAGTCTGCTTTCAGAGACTTGACTAGTACCCTGAATTGCTTGCTTAGACTAATGAGGAACTTAGCTCTCTGTTGAACACTTTCTCTCTTACTTCTCAACAGGATTTACCTTCTTTTGTGGTACAACGTATTGATACTAGGTGTCCAACAGGGTAGCTTGTTTTTACGGTTTGACCTGGGTTTATTTTGGACTAGTACTGCCTTTTTATGCAGTTGTTTATATGGTCAAACAGGGCTTTATTCTATGCATCTACATAGGTTTCTGTATTCTCTGGATTTAGGGGGACTTGGAAACTAGCTATGCTGTCCCTTAATGGCGGGGGGGGGGTTATTTACATTAGAGAAGTTCTTAAAGTTTTTCTGGTTAGATGGGGGACTAGTTTTACCTTTATTTCAACGGAGACTGCTTTGTGATATGATCTTACTAGTGAGGACATAACACTAGGGAGGGTGCAGCACTCTTCCATATTTGTGAGTAACAGATCTAAGATATTTGTTCCCCTAGTGAGAATGTAGACAAGCTGCTCTAGGGCATTTAAATTTACAAAGTCAAGAAATCTTTGGGCCTGCTTGTTAGTGGTCATGTATGCATCCCAGTTAATGAAGGGGTAGTTAAAAATCACCCATGAGAATGGTATTGAGCTGGATGGAGAGTGAATGTATTAACTTCAGTTATGATCTATGGGTTTCTTGGTTCACAGTGGGGGACCTATGGCTAGCAAGAATATGGTATTGGATTTTTCCCATGGTTAGTTTGAAACTGATTAGCTCAAACATGTCACATTGTTTGTCCAGCCTTGAAGTGTGCTTATCCTTTATGTAGATACACCTCCACCTTTAGCTCTTTCATGTTCAGTGGGTGGTTGGAACATATGAAAGGCATTATAGTCATGCACTGCCAGAGTGCTTTCCGTGGCTTTGAAGCATGTTTCAGTAAAGGCACAGATGTCAGCATTCTCTAGGGAGAGGAGAGCTCCTAGGGATTGCAGTTTCTTGTTGAAGCTCCTAGCAGTGAGCAGTAACACCTTTAGCTTGTCCTGACTTGTTATTGTTATGTTGGAAGGTTTATCCGTTTGGCAATGCCTAAAAAAGGTACTGTGGGGTGGATAGTCTTTTGACCAGTATCCGAAAGCCTAGCAGTGACAGATGAAGACCATCCCTGGCAAAACAGTGTGATGTACCATCTATGTACTCCCAGGCTGACAAGTACTGGACTCCTTCTGAATGAAACCAGTAGCTAAGCCAAATGTTAAGGCTTATCATTTCCTGCTGGTATTGTGGCATTATCCTTGGAGATGGTATAATGTTGCTCAGTCTAGACTTATTCCTCCCTGTGACACATATTCTAAGAGCTCAATCATGCCTGTTTTCATATTGTCCAAGGAGGTATGTCTTAGATCATTCATGCCCATATGGACTATGACTGAGTCATACTGGTACTTTGGGGTAAATGACCCCTTATCATGCCTGCTAAGATGGACATCAGTGTGTCTTAGAATAGTCTACTGTGACCAGAATATTGGGTTGTGGAGTCATTCACATTATGGGCTTGGTAGCTGAGGCACATTGAGACTTGGCTTTGCGTTGTGATAGAAATTGTCTTGTTTGTGTACATGTGGAGTTTGTGAGGACTGTACCTGAGAGACTTTTGAGGTTTGGGTAAATTACATATGAGCACCTCTACATATGTGGGTCTATGTGTGTGATGCTTTGTGGGTGCAGTGAGTGCTTGATGCATGAGTTGCTGACAACCCGTTTGTTGCTTTTTGTCTGTCTATAAAAATCTAGCCTTCAATGTCAATGTGAAACTACATCTGTCACATACTCTATTTGTCTGTTCTAAAATGAAATGGCTGTTAGTGTACATAACTCAATTGCTACATTGCCTCAGAATACCCATATCCACCAAGCTGGATACAGATAGCAGGAACGTGCTCATCCATGGTTGCAGGTACTAAAGTGTACTTGAAAGGATAGTAGTGGAGGGTGCTTATAACTTGATGAGGGAAGTGCGCTTAAGTAGTGTAATCTGCAGCTAACCTAACCAGCGATGCTACGCAGCCCCAGATCAGATGCTCTCTGAGCAGCAATAACCCTGGGTGCTATAATAAGGTAACTAGCACAGTAAACGTTCACAGTAATGAGAATAAGCAATGTTTCCAGATGTTTGTGAATATATAGGGCACTTTCACAGCAAACAGCTCTGTGCAAATATGCCAAATTTGTACCAGCACTGGAAATATAAAACTGACTGATCCCTCTGGCCAATATGGTAGACCAAGTAATCACCTACTGCCCCTAGATGAATAATCCCAGTCCTAATGTAAAAGCACAGTAAAGCAGAATCTGAAGTGAAATGCTACCACAAACAAACTTAAAGATATGGATAAAGCAGTGCAATTTAAACAGCTTATAAAAGTGTGATTATTCAATAAAAGTGCTTCGCTTTGTAGAAATGAGCCAAGAGACATTCAATTGTACAGAATTTATAAAGGCACTTAAAACAAGATAAGCTAATTAATAAGCCCTCAAGCTAATAAAACTACATGCAGAAATCTCAGGTGTTTCTCAACCTAAACAGATCAGGCCACCAACCAGTGCCGCTAGATGGAAAATCCACTAACATCTTTACATAAAAACATGGAACAGTGTTTGTTTGGGTATAAAAATACATTACTTTTTCCAACAGCTCACTAGATAATGAATTCAGAGTAAGTAAATCAGTAGGACAGACAATGAGAGGCAGAATGCACGTTTGTCAAAATAAGTACAAGGAAATAATTAGATAGCTACAGCAGTGTAGAAAGGTAGGAGCTTATAAAGCTCAGTTTGCAATAAGGGTGGGCAGCTTAAAATCACCAGGTTTAAAAAGCACATCAAGAATGAGGTGGGGGGGGGGGGGATAACTAGTGGGGAATCACCAGCACTGCTTGTAGTTATGCAGGCTTGCTGTCTTGCCAGAAAAGAGAAAAGACCCAGAAATTCACCAAGTTCAAAAAAACACACTGCCTTGGCTTATAAGTAGCAGTGCCCTGCTACACATTTACTCTCTATCGGACAGTTTGACAAAGCTCAGAACTCCTCCCATTGTTTATCTATGGGTGGGAAGGACCAATCAGCTGCCAGAAGCAGGATAGTCCTTCACAGCCACAGACAACAGTCCTACATTTTTTTCTAGTGCAGTTGAGGACGAAGGATCTGAGAAGACAGCTCCTCCCTGGCTTACTTCATCTTCACAGCACAGAGAAGAAACTTTGTGATTTTAATTCATTCATCTGCCTTTTTTCTCATTTTCTCATTTTCTGTCAGTGTTGAACTGTGTTTAATGTTGATTTTTTAAGTGCATTTTCAGTATTTTATATTGAATTGCAATATAATCTTAAACCGTGTTGACTACTACACTGTGTGGGGTATAAAACCCTTTCCAAGTGTGTTCTGGTGTAATTTGAATATCAGAGTTTCTGCACTGTGGCTGTTTTAGTGCAGTTCTTTTACCGCCTTATGCTCCCATAATCACAAGTAAATTGTGGCAATTATGTCCATTGATTTATGGCTTCATTTTGAATTTTGGAATTTTGGTGTTTTTTCTTCATAGTTACAAGTATATAAGTGAATTCCTGGTCTATGGCTAATCTATTTTTTTTAATTCATATAGGGATGAAATTAGCAAGTTTTAAATTTTTATTTTATTTTTTATATTTTGTTATGCAGTTGTGCTTGATGTTTAGAATACTGAGATTAAAGTTTTTTTTCTCAGTACAGTGTTTTAATAACTCCCCTGCAGATTGTCTTTTCACAGCTATTTACTGGGTAAATATTGAGATTTTGACCCTTTGCACATTTCTCATTGCTCATTTCATTTCCTTTGCTCATTGCTTCTCCAGTAATTGGTTCTGACCTGGCTACTTTTTTTTGTCTCCTGTCTTGATAGATTCTGATAGTGGTCCACAACAACCTACCCCATTTACACATAAAGTCATAAAAATAAAACAAAAATGATGTCTCAGCCTACAGCATGTGACTCCACAGTAGCCTCAGCCTTTGTTTACTTTCAGGTCTTCTAGTGTTGTGCTGGTACCACAACTGTTTGTGACATGAGGGACAGACCTATCTTTTGGTGGTTATGCCTTTGCCTGGTTCAGGTATGGGAGAACAAAACTCTTTAGGTGCAGAATCCATTACCAGGGTTGCTATGTCTCTCTGTGTATTCTCTTTCCAGTGTAATACATGCTAAAAAGAGACAGAAGTCCTACCAGGTTGTAGGACAGCAGTGTGTCTGGTTTCTCACATGAAGTGGTGATTATGACTTGATTCATTGTTCAGGCAGTTGATTTTTAGGTGCATACCCCAGTTATTAGTAATGCTGATGTTTCCACCTCTGGTTATTCATTTAAGAACTCTGATTTTGATGGGGATCAGGCATCTGAGGATTTTGAGCTGTCTGAGTCAGATCAGCCAATTTTCTCTGATGTCAAAGTTGTACAGGAACCAAAACATGTTTTTGTTTTCTTTTTCCTAAATGATGGCTAGATTTAGGGATGTATTTAATTGGGAATAATCTTCTAGAGCCCCCAAGATTGGCAAGGTATATCACTATTTGGATGATGAGGTGCCAGTCCTTGAACCTCTTTCTCCAGTTATCCAGCCATTGGAAGATGTTTTCAAGAAAGCTTGTAATTATTCACTGCTTATTATGGCACTACCTAAAAAGTGTTTAGGAAATTCAGAGTATCCTCTTAGATGCAAGGTTTCCAAGCCACTTTGTTTGCAGACCCTACATCTATATTCCCAGCTCCCATTTCTAACAAAAAGACCATGTCTTCAAATCCAATCTCTCAGTATAAAATTTGGTAAGTGTCTAGAATCTCAGGAAAAACTGGTGCAGTCCAACTTGGTAGCTTTTAAGATATTCAACAATCACTGTTTATGTGGAAGTTTCATTGATACATGTATAGTTTAGAAGAGTTTGTCGGATCCTTGCCTGTTGAGCAACAAGTATGTCATTGATATTGTTACAAATGCTTCTCAGATGTCATAACATGCAGTAAAGAGTGCCTTGCAGGTGCTGACAATAGTTTTTGAAATGCAGCTTTGTCTGTGGTGTTGAGGAGGAATGACTGGTTGCATAGCCAGAATTCCTCTTAGTTAAAGGAGATTTTGAATGCTTCTAATCAGTCTGTGTGTTTGGTACAACAGCTAATCAGATTTTTAAGCACTGGGATGACAGAGGTAAATTGATGCAAGGGATGTTGAAAATGTTTCATATTCCCAAGTTATCCTTCAAGCAGGATAAGTTGTAGTGGTCTCTTAAACCAAAACCACAGCCTAACAAGGAACCAAGGTAATAAAATTAAAAGGTAGGATGAGAGCTCCGCCAAGCCTAAAAAGAGGGGTCTCTTTCCCAAACGGATACTCTCCCTCCCTATTTCTGACTATGCCAAGAAGGGGCAGCCTTCTTTCCCCAAGTTCCTGTGAGGGTGCAAGTTCCCAGAATTGTCTCTCAACAAGAGGCCATTGCCACAAGTGGTTTCTGACAAATGGGTTCTCAATATTGTGGGCAGAGACAACTGATGGAGAGATCACCCTCCTCCATTCAGTGAGAGTCCCCCTCATCTATTGGGACACTCTTTGTTTCCTCATATTGTCCAGCATATGCTGGACTTGGGGGCTATAGAACTGCTGCTTCCTGAGAGATTGAGGGGGTTTTATTATCAAGTTTTCCTGATTCCCAAAAAAAAAAAAAACTTCAGTGGAGATCAGTGTTGCACCTTTTCTTTCTGAACACCTTTATCCAGGTCCCCAAGTTCAAGATACTAAGATAGTCACCTCATGGTGACCCTAGACTTAAAATATGCTTATTGTATCCTCCTTGCTTATTGCTTCTGAATGTATCTGAGATATGTTGTCTATGGGTCTCATTTATAGTTTTCTGTATTGTCCTGTGGGTTATCCACTGCTTCATGAGTGTTTACATAATGCCTTGCCCAGTAGTAGCCCATTGTTGGCGTAAAATCATCTGCATTTTTCTTTAGATGACTTGCTGATTTCCACAGTATCTATATCCAGGTTTTTGAAATCATTAGGGAAGGTTTCAGCTTTACTGTATCTTCTAGGGTTCTAGTTGAAACTCCTAAAGTTGGGCCTGTTCCCCTCACAAAGACTTGTCTTTCTAGGGTGTCTAATCAACTCCAGAAAAGGAATGACCTTTATGCCCAAAGATAATATCCTGTCTTTTAAAATGGTATTTCTTGAATTTTCCAAGAGAAATTTCACCTCAGCCTGAGAATTCCTGAAAAATTCTTGCAGTGATGGCATCCATGATTCTTATGATACCACATACTTATCTTCTCATGAGAAAAATTCAATGATACATCTGGAATTGTTGGACCCAGCATCTTCATTCCTTGGAAACCCAGTTACTGGTGCTGCTTTTCATCAGATGAGAGTTGTAGTGGTAGCGAGAACAGCTGAGTGTCAATTTAATTAGATCTCCCTTCTGATCTAGCATGACTTCTAGGGGAGCTGTGTCAATGAGGAAGCATGTGCAAGCCAACTGGTGGCTAAAGAATGCAAGGAAGCTCATCAGTGTTAATGAGATGCTGGCAGTGATTCATGCCATGAAGATTTTTCATCACCTGTTGACTCTGGGGTATCTCCAAGTAATTATGGACAACACCACAGTGATGTGGTAGACCTGCGGTGGTGGTGCTGCAGTAGCATTGTCGCCTCACAGTAAGACGCTGTCCGGTTCGATTCTCAGCTAGATCATCTTCTGCGTGGAGACATGCGTGAATGGGTGTACCTTCGTTGAAGGTTGTGCATCAGGCCTGGCAAGCCGGTATGTAAAAATCAACTGCCAATCATTAGCAGACTGGAGTTCCACTGTGGCGACCCCTCACTGGGAAAAACCAAAAGACACAAACAAACCACAGTGATGTGGTATCTAGACAGAAAGTTTATGTGTTACATCCTTTCCACTGATTTAGAAGATTCTTCTCAAAGTTCAGAAATCATTGGGTTGACACCCTATTGGCGTAAACAATCTTCATTGTCCCTGTTAATGGTATCTGCCAAGAATAATTACTCTGGATCTGCTCACACAGTCTCCAGGATGACTGGTGACCCCAATTTGGAACAACTTCAATTGACCACCTGGATGATTGCATTGACTTTGTTTAGGTACTTGTTTTAAGAGGATGTCTAGCAGGTGTTAAAAGAGGTTGGAAAACCTGCTACTAGAAAATCATATATTTATAAATGGATGAGGTTTTCTAAGTCGTGACTAAATGGAAAGATGGATTCCATTGAGGTTAATATCCCTCTTGTCTTGAAAATTTTGTGATCTACTTCAAAATGGTTAATCCTATGTGACCATTAAACTGCATTTATTGATCATCTGTCTATGGATCCCCTTCCTCTTATTTGGTAAAACAATTCATGAAAGGAGTGTTGCATATGAGATCCCCTCACAAGCATATTCCTCTTTTATGGGATCTCAACAATGTTCTGGAAAACTCAATATTATCACCTTTGGAACCAGCAGGTCATGCTGACTCTAAATTCTTAACATGAAAATCTGTTTTGCTTATAGATTTGACATCTGCAAGTCAAATTTCTGAGCTGCAAGCTCTCATGGTTGATTACCCTTACCTTATTTTCCAGAGGGATAGGGTTGCATTGCATACTAAGCCTTTTCATGCCAAAAGTAGTTTCATATTTCATTCATTAACAGTCTATTAATTTCCCTGTGTTCTTTCCAGGACCTAAAAATCAGGGAGAGGATATCATACCTTGAATGTGCATTGGCAGCTCAGGTACTATGTTGACTGAACAAAGCTCTTTAGGAAGGCCAAAAGGCTTTTTATTTCCCTCTTTGAGTCAAAGAAAGGTCAAGCATTTTCTAAGCATACTATTGATTGTTGCCTGTCCTCTCATATTGTTTTTTGTTACACACATCGTGGAAAGGCAAATCCAGTTAAGGTAAAGGCACATTCCAACAGGGCCTTTTCCTTTTCTGCTGCATACGGAAAAGGAGTGGACTCAAAGCATTCTAGAGGTAGCAACTTGGTCATCTGTCCATACCTTCAAGAAGCACTGCAAACTGCATAATTTTTCTAGATCTAGGGCAATCTTTCTGAGGACTACTTTTCTGGTGCTCCTGGACCCTTATCCTTCTACCCAGGTTGGGAATATATCCAAATGTCGGTAAGGCAATGTGTTTGTTGAACACAGCACAGTTGCATAAGTTCCACTTACCTTTTAACAGTAGATGTTAATAGAACACATTGTCTTACTGACAGCACAGTCCCACCATCCCCTTCACTTGGATGTACATAGCTTGATTGACAGTTGCTGCTGTTTTTTTATTTAGCTTTTGTTGTGATTATGTGATTTTTGGTTTGGAACAGTAGGTGTTTGCAAAGGTTACATTTCTATCTGCTCTTCCTTTTGGGTCCAAGAAAAACAATGAGGAGCTTCTGTCTGTCTGGCTGTGAAGGACTGTCCTGCTATGGCAACTGATTGGTTCTTCCCACCCATAGACAAGTAGTGGGAGGAGTTCTGAGCTTTGATGGACTGCCAGAAAGAGGGCAGGAGCATAACAGAACACAACTGCCAGATGACAGAAATGCAGTTTGTAATATAGGTTCATAGGTTCATAGGTTCATACTAGGCTATCTGCCCAAGGGCATTTATAAGCCTAGCCCATAGTTATGTGGCTTTCGCCACCCCTTTTAAACTGAAAAAATCATGCTATCATTTTGCTGTGCTCTGCTCAGCAGTGGAAGAAGTAATCCCCCCTATATGGTATCTCTCTCTCCCGTCCATTGGTCAAGATTCCTCTTGAACAAGGCCAGAGGTGTCACATGCACTTTTTGTTCCACAGTTGTTCCACAGCATAGATGTAGAATCTCGGGTGATGAATCTGTCCCATAACACTATTCAAGGTTTAAAATCGGGTTTAAGTCTCCCCTCTTGTGGTTCTGAGACTTAGAAAATTTTTTCATGAAATCATCAAATCATATTCATCAAATCTGGCTTTATATATGCCTTATATCACCGGCAGAGGAGCGGTATGAGACTGAGCTGAATAGAGCTGGAGTCAGTCAGGCAGCATAAGATAAGACATATTTTTTTTTTTCCTTTTTTGGTTGTTTTGGGAACTTTGAGGGCTTTTCCAGGTGTCAGCAGGTGTCTGGTCAGATACATTCCACATTTGGCATTGTACTGGGTCTAATGTCTAATGAGTGGGAGGGATGATGGACTCTGAGATAGATGATCTAGATGTACCATGATCAGGTATGTATATAGAAGGTTTTCCTAACTTCTTTAGCAAGCAGAGTGTCAAGCAGCTGGGTCCCCACTGGGTCCCCCGACTTTCTGTGCTCATCCCCTGATGACTTTTTCTCCCTGCTCAGTGGATTGCCACCTATATGGTAGCTAGGGAAGGGTTTGTTTTTGCATTTTTGGCGTTTAACTATGCATTGGCGCTTAACTTCAGGCAGTATTCTGTGGGCCAAGGCTCCATCTCTGTCTGATATCCCCTTCTGTGGATATTCCGTCAGGCATGTGCAGTCAGATAAGCTTTGCTTCCCAGCATCCTTTAACTTTTGTGTGCCACTTGTACCCATGAAAAGTAGATGCCGAACAAGAGTGGACCCAGAACATCTATTGTTACTGGTAAGTGGAACTTGTGCAACTGTACTTTCATTACTTATTTTTAGGGTACCAGGGTAGATAAACTTAGGTAGCCTAGAGACTATGTAAACAGTAATATTTTAGTGCTCCTAATAATCTACTGAAATCCATAATTCATGTAAGATGATAATCAAAGGCCCCATCTGTCTTGGTTGGGTGGAGCTCAGTTGGATGTAAAAGATCCCTTAGCATTTACTGAAAAGAGTAGGAACATTTAACAGTACCCTGGCCAAATCTCCCCTAATCTCCCCTAATCAGTATTCATGCTACCTTGGGTCACACCAGAAAAAAAAATCTATTAACCTAGTAGGACTAATATAGTCAATAAAGGATAACTAAATAAATGAATGTATATACTTCGACTGAAAAATCATTGTAATTTGCTATTTATTTTCATGGCATGAAAAATCAGACAAAGTAAAAATCTCAGAAATACTTGTCAAACATCAATATTAAAAAGCTGTAGAAGCCTGCTACAGTTGCACTTTTAAACACAGTGTACATAGTTGCATGCTTGAAAATAAATCAAAACTTCATGAATCTGGTGCAATTATGGCCTTGGAAATTATGAGTTTTTGTTTTTAATACAGAGACAGAGAGACAGGAAGAGAGAGCAGAAGGGACTGATATGACAGAAAGACATATATCATTTGAATAATGCCCATAGAGACTGGGAACTGCACACCAAACCCTTAGATTACCATGTGCTCAAAGCAAAGTGATATTTAGCCTTCCTCCTGGTATATAGATTCTGGTATAGAAATTCAAAAACATACTTCAGGAAACGTCCCATGTGTGCATTCTGCATTGAAGAGCATCTGGATTGCTAAAGGGTCTATATTAGATCAGCGAACGCTTAAAAAGCGAACACTGATTGATCAAACTTATGTAAGCGAAAGCTTACAATCTTGAACTGTCAGAACAGTGATTTTCTTTCCTAGGGAAAAAAAATTGCTGATCCAAAACACATATACAAAACACAAGCACACCAAACAAACAGCAATCCACTCACATACACCTAAAATCTGACACCTGACCCTACACTAAACTACACTAACTATCCACTTACCTTAACCCAAACCCTAACCCTAAGGTCCATCACTATCGCACACTCACCTCACTCGCTCCCTAACCCTAACTCACCTAACCCGCCCTAACCCTCACGTCCACACAATTGCACACATACCTAACCCGCACCCTAACCCTAACTCACCTAACCTGCCCTAACACTCACGTCCACACAATCACACACTTACCTGAACCCGACTCATAACTTTCCCCCACAGCACTGAAAATACCGAAGCAACAGAAACGGGCAACCGGATTCTTTCCCTAGGAAAAAATTCAGGTTTCTGTTGCTTCGATATTTTAATCTTTCGCTCACATAAGTTCGATCAACCAGCGTTGGCTTTTTTAAGCATTCGCTGATCTAATATAGACCCTTGTTAAAGGATGGCACATCCAAAGAAGTGATCAAAGAGAGCAATTGTTATCCAGAGCATTTCTGGTATGCATCCACTAAAAGAGTAGATCTGGAGAAACCAAGAAGAAAATTAAGGCATTGAATACAAAAGGAACCAAGCAGATAATGAAATAGAAAGGACCTTGTAAGGTAATGGCATTTAAAGTATGTTAACACTAATGGCAAATTGTCTCTTTCCTTTGCAGGTGTAGAGAGGATGTTTCTCATGGGACTTTTCTGCCTTCAGTGTGTAGAGGAAAGGGTATTAGTGTATCAAAGTAGTAGTCAATTGTTTTTTCCTGTAATCTGCAAACCGTACTGAAGGGGATGGAGAGGAATACCCTGGCCACAATTTCACTTATATTTGAGCATTATGGCTGGCTCTGGTCAGCCATTCCTTCTCACTGGGCAAATAGGAGGAAATTATTCAGGTTGTATTCCCAAAGGAATTATCTTTATGACAGCAAAAGACTGTTTACTAAGAAAAGATTCTCACAAAGTGTAATAAGGTCTTCTACTACTGGAAGATTAGTATGGGGGGAATGTTGTAAACTGAAAAGCAATAAAGAAAGCAGGGAAGTTAAAAACAGAATGACAAATGTAGACCCAGGTTAGGCAGCTTACCTCTGGAGCACAAGAATTTTTATAACAGGGATCTGCAGTGTATTTGTCATGACCCGTTTAATATAAATTTAAAGGTGTTGCAGGAATTATTGCAAAAGGATGAATAAAAATGAAAAGCTTAATGGAGTATGGCTAGTGCACAGAGAAACATGGTGGTAAGTCTCGAAGCATCACTAGCAGTAGATAACAGTAGGGTGCAAGGAGGATGTCCAACAGAATGCCTATTGGAAAAAGGAAAAGCAAACTGTAATTTGAAAAAAATATAGTCTGATGCTGAGTAGGATACCTTTACTGATACAGCGGATTAAAAGGTCAGAAGTTGCAGGTTATTTCACTGAAGAAAGGCTGTGACATACTGCACAGCCTCCCCCACTGTGGAAAATTGAGCTAAGTGAGCAGCAGACATTTAGAAGTCAGAAGGGATAATGAAAGGAAAGATTGCTTCCTCCTCCTTTCTTGGCCAGTGCAGGCAGGAGAATGCCATTTTGAGAAGGATAGGCAAAAGCAGCTAATTGGCAGTTGTCCAAATTTGCAAGTTAGGCAACTGTCAGTCAATTACACTTGTTATAAGAGATGGGCTGCCACTGTACAGTGGCGACTTTAAGTCCTTGGCCACACAGCTGATGCTTGAGACCAATGTCTAGCTGTTTGGGAGAGTACATGGAGCTGGATGAAATTAATTATTAGAATGTCTATAGATGCATTAAACTGGTTGAATGACATTAATAAAGCTGACAATGATGTATGCAAACTGAATGTAATGCAATAAAGTAAGCATTTTGAAAACATACAGAATACAATAATGTATCAAGCTGGATTCTAAATATATAATATACCTGGTTGAAAAGGCAGAAGTGTGTTGGAATCTCTGTTGGGTGGGGGGTTGGATCGTGACAAAGGACAAATACCTCTGTGGTTATCATGGTTTTGCAAACAGTTATCTTGTTTTTATGCCATGTAGAGTGATGAATGTACTGGGTGTGAATTTTAAATGGGAGTTTATTTATAATCTGATCAAAATGACATGAGCATGGAGCTATGTAAAGAGACTTAAGCTTCTAAACAACTATGAACTCTGTATTTGTCTTATAAAAACTCCAATTATTTTTAGAACTAATGTTGATAGCTTTTGTACTGTGTCAGATAATGACTCTTATCAACAAAGCAGTTAACCAAACAAAACAATTAACTTTTCATTGAAGTTCAGAAAAAATGCTATCATGATTAATCAAGCTGTTGGCAGGTAGTCTGTATTCAAGTTAATGAAACATTGCTTTGCATAATAAAGTACACTGTCTTGATTGTTGTTCCATACAAGTACTAAAAACATTAGGTGTAAATAAAACATGGGAATCTATTTATAATCTGATCATACTAACATGAGCATGGAAATGCAAAGTAGGTCATAAAACAGTTTCCTCAACTGTAAATTTACTGGAGACATATTTTGAGATTCCCTCGTCTGGTTACAAGACAGTGTTTGAAGGCAATTTGCTCAGTTATTCAGAATCTCTTCAATCGAAGTATAGTGATGTATACATTTCAGAGCACTTATTATTGTTTATTATGATCAAATACAAAAATAAGAACAATGGAATGGTACTAGTTAACAAGTCTGTATCCAGTGCATGAGGTTGTCATGAAAAACAATCGATAAAATAAATGCTCCTCAGCGGTGACTTTTGATGCTTGGTGAAGTTGCTGTACTGTGAGCTGGAAAGTCTAAATACAGCACATTTGTTCATTGCTTACTTTCATGATATTGATAAAAAATATGCATTGTAAGAGAAACAGTAAAAAGAAAAGATCACTTTTACAATCTACTGATGTTTGAGCTCAGACAGTACATTTGTAGTAGTTTGCCATACCATTTTCTTGACATAAGAAAACATGGAAAATCAGATGTGAAACATTTTTTGTGAGCATCACTTTGATAGGGACTTGTAGGAGCCTATCACAACTGCCACTTTAAGGACAATGCATAAAGGAGAACATTTCATAACTCAACTGCAGTTAAAAAATTATTTGAGAGATTGAATGTGTATTGCTATCTGAAAGTGAAAATCAATCTTTCTGCAGTATTTGGGCTCTGCTGAGTATTAAACTAGGAGACATTTTTGTACCGCTGACAGGAGAAGAGTATTGTCAGAACCATAGCTAGGCTATCAGGCTTCCATTGCTGATGGCTAAACTAACACCACTTAACTCTAAGTTTACGAATCCCACACCCAAAACAAAGTCAGTTTTTCTTACTTAAACTAGCATATCCTAATGATACTGTCAAAAGCCAAAACTACTGAATGAATGGGACTGGCTAAGATATACCTTTGCGTAATCGATGCCAAATATGCTAATGGAGAACCTCTCCTGAATATTTTTTAGTTGTACAGCTACTGAATATGTCCCTGAAGCTTTGAAGGTAGTGGTTATGATGCCTATTCAAAATGAAGGACCCAGCCCTGAACCAAAAAAAACATGGACCTATTTGGCTGACTAGCATAATCTGTAAGGTAATGGAATAAATTAAATCTGACTTCATAAACAGTGGCATCAAAAATCTTTTACATCTTGATCCTCAGCAATTTGTTTTTGTAATGGAGGGATTGTGTCTCTCAGTCCAATGAGTTTTTTTTGAGAAAGTTAGAGGCTGTGGATGCAGGACACAGTCTACACAGCCTATATGGATTTTGCCAAGACACTTGATGCCATACTCCATACACGTGTTAAGCTAAACCATCTAAATGTAGATATCTGTGGTAATGTGGATTGCGAATAGACTAAATGTAGGTCTTGTATATTCCAAGTAATGAGCATTACCTCAAAATGCAATAATTTATAGTGTGTTACCTCAGGCTTGGGTAATGGAATCCCTTACTGTTTCGGATCTACTTTTGACCTGACCTCCAAATGACTAATGATGGACTGTGGTCAACTTAATTTGCTGATGGCTGCAAGTTAAGTGCAATTGTTAAATCAATTCTCTATACAGAGGCCGTTCAACAAAAATTCAACCTTATGAATCAGTGTTGAAAACCAAATGCAAAAAAAATTCTGCTCTGACTTGTAATATGCCAGCACCCCACTACAAACTCTTACAACAATCAAAGATACTTGTGTGGCCAACAGTTTCATTTTTGGTTACCGTGTGTCATCATTACTCAGAAAATTATTTGTAGCACAACTGATAATGGCATCACATCCACGTAGAAACATCCTGTTACCCCTTTAATTAGAAAGGAATAATACAATAACCCATTTGGTATGTACCTGCCAAACACACAGGAGCTGCTGGGATATTTTAAGTGTAGCTAACTAAAAAGATTAGCCAAATAATCTTAATGCAACATAGCTTGAAGAAAAAATAAGGTACTTTGAACAAGTTCTCTCAGAAATAGACTTAAATCTTAAGTGGGCCTACTGCTGTCAGATCACTATCTCTCTCTCTCTCTTATGTATATATATATATATATATATATATATATATATATATATATATATATATGTGTGTGTGTGTGTGTGTGTGTGTGTACACACACACACACACACACATATATATATATATATATATATATATATATATATATATATGTATTGATAGACGATGCAGTGGTGTAGCAGTTAGCTCTGTCACCTCACAGCAGGATGTTCTCTGGTTCAGTTCTCGGCTGGGGTGCCTTCTGTGTGGAGTCTGTATGTCTTCCCTACATTTGTGTTAGTTTTCTCCAGATGCTGCAGTTTCCTCAACATTCCAAAGACATGCATTAAGTGGATTGGATACTCTACAGTGGCCCTAGGTGTGAGGTTCCAAAGACATGCAGTAGGTGGATTGGATACTCTACACTGGCCCTAGGTGTGAGTGTGTGAGTGCGAGTGTGTGATGCACCCTCTGAGGAGGGTTGGGAATCGGGTTAGCAACCTGATCACATAAAACCCATCCCTGCTACAAAAACAACAAGTGCTGAAGGGTGCTCGTAGCCCGATGTGCTGAAGGTACAGGAGCGGATCCAGGATATATATATATATATATATATATATATATATATATATATGTATATATATAGAGAGAGAGAGGTAGATATACATAGAAATAAGTTCATAGGTTAGTACTAGGCTAACTGCCTTTGTGAGCCATTTTAAGCCTAGCCAATTATCCCTGTAAGAATCAAACTCTGTACCTTGTGTCTGTAAGGTAAACACCTTAACAATACGCCAACCTCCCACCCTTCATAGGCCATTTTCTAAACCTACCAATTTCTTTCCCAAAGATGAAAATCAAACACTGTACCTTCTGTCTGAGAGTCAAACAATGTAACCATTATAACAAGCCCCATTCTGCACTCACTTTCATTGAGACACCTATATATTGATCTTTCAAATGCCATTGTTGACATGCTACCATGAATGCACCAAGGAACAACTTTAAACTAAAAGAAATAATATAAATTTTTGAAAGAGGGCAAACCCCCTTGCACCACCCCCATGTAAAAGGCTGTGCCCTCCACATCCCCTGCATTATATATACTAATTCTCGCACACCTGTTAACCATCTGTCTAGCAGACTAAATGCAGATGACCAAACGGATGTTGTCTAATGATAATTTAAACCAAAGGCAGGCCACTCATGTCTATCCATCTACGTAAATATATATAGATGCACATATATATACATATATATATATATATATATATATATATATATATATATATATATATATATATACATACATATACGTGTGTGTGTGTGTGTGTATACATACATTCACACACACACACAAACACACACACACACACACACACACACACAAACACACACACACACATATATATATATATATATATATATATATATATATATATATATAAGTATCTGTAGATATTTATAGATAGATAATACCTTCCTGGCAGACAAGTTATCACATTTAAAGAATTGGAATTTACAACATAACAATGCATAATACTGAAAATACACAACATCAAAGGTTACATTATAGTATATGTAGAGCATTACTTTGAAGTGGACTCTGTGAAATGCCATTCAGCATTTTGCAACTCAATATGCTGATACCACCTAAACTGAACACGTACTCCAGGAGAGGTATATAAAAGATATCAGTCAAACACCTGTAATAACACAATGTTCCTGGAAGCATAGAATTCCTTACATACACATTATAACCTGATGTAATAGCGCTATGTACAGTTGCACTGTAGATTAAGTGAAAGATGCGTTAATAAAATCTGGATACTGATTAGCATCAGTAGCTGTCAATACTGTACTTTCTATCATACATTGCCATGTATGAAATAGCTAATTTCTTTCACTAACTGTAATGAAGATGTTAATTTATGCCTTGTGGACAGTGCCATTTTAATATTGATGTGTACAAACAGTTAAAGTTTTTCAAGGGGCAAGATGCTTGAATGCAGATCCAACATACACAGTTACAGCTAAGGAAGTCTGTAGGTTCTTAGACACTTTCATAGATTACTACTAGACTAACTGCTGTAGAAGCCATTTTAAGCCTAGCCAATTAACCCATGTGGGAATAATACCCTGGACCTTGTGTTTGTAAACACCTTAACCATTGTGCAAACTTCCCATGTAATGAGACAGAGCAAACATTTATTGGTTTAAGAGATCATGCGACCACTGCAGCTGCCTTTTTAAATGCTAGAAAAGGTACTATGTGTATTACATGCACAATTTAAATCATAATTTCTGGGTTACATTCCCAGGAGACACAGTGGGTTGGATATAGCATGATATTGTCGCAAAATATATCAAGTCTTGGTATCGTGGTCTCAGTTTATACCACTATACCATCACAAAAAAGGTAAATACCTACTTAATATTGATAGTTCCATATACTGTCTAGAGAAGAGAGTTTGTAATCAGAAGTACTGGTGATGTACCAGAAAAGTGTAAGGTTAGGGGTGTCACAACTATAGTACAGGATGGGGAGTTAGTATGTAGGTCATTCACTCAGCATGGGTCAGAACTTATAATACCAGATGCAGTCCTTGTCAAATTGCCGGTGAAGTTTGTTTAATTTATTTTATTTTGAATTTGTTAACTGTTATAGAGCACGGATCCCACTGGACCTGTTTCAGTCTCAGCCCAGGGGAAAACACAATAGTTATAAGTGAACTACAAGTTGGCAATGTTTCCATGGGGTTATGATGTCCCAAAAGTGACAGTCCCATTGAAAGAAATAGTTTATTTATAATGATGCCTTTTCAAGCGATAAATAAACCATGTTTGAAGGTTATCAGTACCGTGGGGGTATTAAGTTTAATCTGTTCAAGCAGGGGATATATATCCTTGGGTGTGACAGTTCTGAATAAGAATTTAGTAATGTATGGAGAGAAGGTGGGAAAACAGATGCAGTTTGTAATTGACCACCAGAGAAAGGGTTGGGAAGGCTGCTGAAATGAAACAGGAATTCAGAGGGAGAAAGTTGAGAGAATATGCAATTCATGTGGGGAGGGCTCTTCCGTCCTGTAAAATGGTTGACCCTTTAACTGAGTTTTTGGGTGATTTTTAATAGTCAGGGTTAGTATGACTTCAAGTGATGTTTTTATGATGATGAATAGCTTGCTTGACAAGGTTGTGTTGCTGAATGCGACACTGTTTAGAGCAGTAAGAAGTGTTTTCCAAGATTGCCATGCGTAGTCTTTAAGTTAAAGTGGTTTAAACACTTTAAATTAATAGGTTAACTGGTTAGTTTTAGGTTTGTACAGTTTACTGATTACTGGAAAGCAAGAGTTTTGCAGGGCAGTCAGTACAGAGGGTGAGTAGTTCTCTTGCAGTGTTAGGGGCAGGTGAGCTCAAAATTCAAGGAAATGGTGGATTTAAGTTTTTTAATAATGATTTGAGATTATTACAGAAAGATGTGAGCTTTGGTGGTATGTTTACATATGGATGATAGTTATAAAAACTAATAGGCAGTGGTCACTGAAAGATTGTGATGGATGGTGATGTTTGACAAAAGAGAAGGTTAGTATGAGATCTAAGCGGGAGTGGTTGGTGAAACTTACTGAGGTTGGATCTAGAAGGTCGATATATGAGCTGAGTGAGGATGAACTGCATTAGAAGAGTGTTCATGTCACTGGAAATGGGATTGAACAGTTTGAAATTGAAGTCTTCTAGGGTTATGAGATTTTTGATTTTTTTTTTTTGTAGTGGAAGTTATTTTATTTAGTAAGTTTAGTTTGGGGAATGAGGAGGGAGGTGGTCGACAAGGTACAGCAAGATGTAGTATGGTATTCATACTTCTCCATATATCATAACACAGCTTCCAAATTACAAAATACTGACGCAATCAGTGCAGTGTTGCAGATGAGCAACAAAGGTGTTAAGGCTAAGGATATAGAAGATAGTTTCACACTAACACCTGAGATATATATATATATATATATATATATACACACACGTGCACCACACACACACACACGCGCGCACACACACACACACACACACACACACACACACACACACACACACACACACACACACATACACACAGACATTGCAGTTCATAATATTGAATGTTCCAAATAGCAAACTTTCATTTTTTTTCATCTTTTGCGTGTTGATTTGGGATTGGCTATTTACCTTTTCTTCTCTGTTGTGCACATTTCTTGGTATATTGTAATGTGTTCGTTAGTCTGCTAATAAGCTCAGACTCATTCTAAGCAATGTTTTGTTTCAAACTGCAGCAAAAACTGCATTTCACCTTACTACTGCAACTCTCACTTATAATAGAAACTAGCTACAACACTTTGGGCAGGCAAAGATAGTATTTCTCATCCATAATCATAAGCAGATAAATAGATTGCAAACTGACTGCGGTATTTGAAGTCTTACAATAAATTAGATGTCTGCATCTGAAATCTATCATTCATGCTGTTTAACACCTGCAAAATACGTCAACAGACTGCTGCTCAAAGTTGCATTCAATTTGTTGCGCATACCACATGAATTTAGACCTAGACTTGGCAGGAACATTTTGAAAGGTTCAACTTGCACATGCCCTTAAGGTAAAATTGTAACAAGTATTTAGAAAATACTTTATCTCTTTGCAAATTGTTGAGCATAGACTAACTCGTTTTCTTTAAAGACAGATTGGCTCACTTTGACTTGAGTGTACTTACAGTGAGTTAAGAACTTGCGCAGTATTCTACTTACAGAGGAATGGTGTGCCTTCTTAGACTTTTATATAGAGCACTACTCCAGCTCAGAAGTAGCATACTGAGATTGCTACTGGATCCTCTTGCTATTACATGATTACCAGTTTTTAAAATGTCAAGCTGCCTATCAATTTCTTATCAAGGAGTATTTTCCATTGGTTTGCAACAGGATGCATACATGACAATAACTACTATAGCGCATCTAAATCATGCTGCCACCCCGAATAACACTTGGCTTGAAACAACAGTCATCAAAAATGGATATTACACTTATGCCAGCAATCAGAAGGAAAGAGAACAGGCTAGAAATATTACACTCAAAGTCTTATTTATCTTGTAAACAACTACAGTAGTTTACAACAAAACCTAGTCTCTTTGCTTAACATACAGAGGATTATGACTGGATCTCCAATCATAAGTGTGCTCAACAAAGAAATGCTAAGAAATTCATCTTGATGGCAAAGTTCTGAGGTGAATCTTTCCATCCACGATGAGAACAGGGAAAGATTCATGATCTAAAACTCTGTCTTATTTCTTTATAGTTTATGGAACTTTATCTGATCCACGTGATAGCAATATTTTTCTAAAACTTGTATCAGACAGCTAGCAACATACCCTTCACCTTATTTAAGAATTCTTAAGTGAAAATATTGATTTTCATTTCTGATTAATCTTTTTCCTAAAGGTAGAGATTAGGCTTATATCCACAAATTGATCCTATTTTCACTAAATTGTCTTTCTGTACCTAGGTCTTTTCCATCCTCATCATGGTATGGTATAGCCTGCTCTTTTGAGATCACTTTTAGGAAGGTGATTTGACTTTGGGCTTCGGATATTGTTGAGTACCTGATTGCAAAATTATTTTAAGATGGGCAGGGATTATGAAGAAAAATGTATCCTTCTGATCCTACAATGCATAATGGCTCCCTTGAATTGCATTATTCTCCTGCTCACTAGCAGAGAGCTAATCTCAGCAAAATAAAAAAAGTCTTAACCTTCTATACCTTTCCTGGTTTTCAAACCATAGGATCACAGGATCACAGGAAGGTACTATGATAATGGCTGTAGGGCCCTTACAAGCCTAGCCAAGTTCTACCCTTATTTCCATGATCAACAGCAATTGCTCTTATCTAAGATGGACAGAGGTGGATCCCCACAGGATGAATTTACAGTTACCCATCCAGTCGTCCAGATTTCATTTTAAGATGGCCAATAAGGTGCTCTGTTTGACATGAAGTGAGAGTCCATTCCAAAGGTGTGGAGCAGGTTCTGTTAATGTCACATATCAGGTTAAGGTCTTTAGAGCAAGTAACCCATGTACTATTTGACTTGTGGATATGCAGCATTCCAATAAAGCAGGGTCAAAGATTGCCTTATATGCAAGGCATACATCACCACTGAGTAGTCTGTATGAAACAGAATAAAGTGAGAGTGGTTTCAGATGATTCACATAGGCAAATGCTGAAGACCTTGAATTTTCCTTGTGAGGAACCTTTGTGGTCTCTCCAATTGCTGCAGGTGCTTGGAAAGGTACATACCAAAATGGGTGTTGTACTCAGTTATTGGCCTGATAAGGGAAGAGTTAAGAGAGGCTATACCTTATTGTTTTCTGGATGCAATGTCCATACATATGAGATGAGCAATATAGAATGCCCTTCTTACCACTGTGGAGACATGGTGATCAAAATTGCTGTCAACCTGTGTGCCAAGGTCTCTCACCACTGAGTGCATACTTAGGGTGTTGTTATTGATGTGGTAGTTAGCAGGAACATCGTACTTACTGAAAGGGATAATAATACATTTTTTGATTTGAGTTTAAGGCCATGACTTTGGCACCAATCATTTGTTTGTACAGGACGCTATTGTACAATGCTGACATCATTTGGAGATTCCTGACCACTCCCAGTTTTCAGTCATCAGCAAACTTTGTCAGCCACAGGCCTTTAGTTTTAGCTTGTACTTTGGAGAGATACATTCCAAACAGTAAAGGTCCTAGAACTGATCCCTGTGAAACACCACTGGTTACAGGTCTGCTGTTGGAGGTGGATTCCCTTATTTTGACTATGTGGGTTGTATCAGTGAGCCAGTTAGTGACCCATCTAATGAATAGGCTGTTTGCACAGATTTCCCCCCAACCAGGGCCTTGGTGACTGTCTTGAAGAAGTCCACCAGGTTTAACAGGCATGATCTCCCTTTGACAAATTGAGACTGAGTAGGGTCAATTGTTTGGAGATTAACTATATCTTTGTCGATAAGGTCCATGATGATTCGCTCCATGGCCTTGCAGATAAGGCCAGTCAGCCTAAAAGGTCTATAGTTCCAAGGGTCAGTGAAAGCACCACATTTGGGCAAGAGGATAAAGGTGGCTATTCTTCATTCAGCTTTGACAAAGCTGATGCTTAGACCATGACTGAAAAGAGTACCCAGTGGTGTTGTTAATTTCTGTTTGAGCCCATGAAGGATGCAGCCTGAGATGTTATCAGGTCCCATAGATGCTGTGCTTTTGGCCTTAGAGACCTGCTCTTTAGAGATACAAGTTAGATGACAGGTGGTAGGAATGTCATTGGTATGTGTGATGGGGACAGGGGAGTGAAGTTTTCATAGAAGCTGTCAACTAACAGGTTAGCTGTGTCCGCAGTTTCAGTATATGTTCTATCATTAATACCAGTTCGGCACAAATCTGGGCCTTTCCTTTTAGAGTATAGATGTAACTGTCTTATGGTTATCGTTAGTTGAGGAAGCTAATCTGGATTCATAGTTTGCTTTGGAGGACTTCACAAGAAGTCTTATTTGCTTGTTTAAGCTCATGAGGGAGTGTTTCCAGTTTAGGGCTTGTTCCTTCTTACTCTTAGACAGCAATTTCCTCCTCTTATTGTAAAGCCTGTTAATGGCAGTTGTCCACCAGGCAGATTTGCTCTTCCTTGAGCAGCTTGTTTTGGTTTTATAAGGTATGGCCAAGTCAATGCAGTTATACAGGTGTCTGTATAAAGTATTGGTGCAGAACTCAGCATAGTTGCCAGTTGCATCTCTGTGGGGAGGTGCAGTAAAACTATTTATACCATCCTGTAAGAGATTATAGTCTGCTTTGGAGAAGTTTTTTAGTTTAGTTGCTCCTCAGAGTGGGGGGTCATGTGTGATAGTTCCTTCAAATGAGACTGATTTGTGGTCAGATCTCACTAGGGAAGACCTCACAGTGGGGGGTGCTGCAGAGGTCTCCCACATTGATAAGCTCCAGATCCAGGATGTTGGCACCCCGTGTGGGGTGTCAACCAGCTAGTCCAGGGCATTGGCGTTAATGAAGTCAAGGAACCTTTGGGCAAGTATGTTAGAGCATGAGTAAACCCAGTCAATGGATGGGTAGTTAATGTCACCCAAAACCATAGTGTTTGGATGTATCGTTATAGACTCAAGTAGATCCCAATAGGCAGAGTGGGTGTCCTGATTCATGAAGAAAATCTTCTAACTGGCAAAGACTTGAAAAGGTGTCCTAACAACAGTTAACTGTACCTGAAGCATTTCCTGGGAATCATACTGCTTAAACAATCTGGAGGTGTATTTATCTTTAATGAATATTAATACACTGCCTCCTTGAGTATTCATGCCTTCAGTTTATGGTCTGAACCTGTGGAAAGAGGTGTAGCCCGGTATGGCTAGGGTACTCTCCACAGCCTTGAACAAATATCTATGTCTTCCAAGGTGAGTGCAATTTGACACTGTGCCTTTTACTGTAGACCATATTTTGAGTCTTACAATGATCCCCTCCCCCCACATCACAGAGTAAAACATTGGTGTGTTCTTGCGATATTTTTCAAGCACTCTTGAAGGCTGTCAAGCACAGTTGCCAAACCTGAATGCAGTCTCTTCTTTCCAGTCTCTCAGGCACACACAATAATAAAATGTTTAGCTCCTCCATCTTCTTAAGTCAGTCCATCCTGAAGTAACTCAGCGATGGCCTGCATGTCTATTAGCTTTTCTTTTCTCTCTTTACTCTCCTTTTTCAAAAATTAGCAGTATGTCAGAATCGTGTGGTGAGATTTCATCTGTCTTCAGATTCCGAACAGCTGGCATTGCCTTTAAATCACGTTTTCCATGCATGTTTCTTGTTTCCTCTTATAGTTCAAGGGTGGCTTCTTCTTTGTTTCAAGTTTTGCCCTTCAGTGGTTCATTTCACAGAACTCTTGTTGGAGGTGACATTCCTTTTTTGTCTTTCCCCAAGTCCCTTTTCTTGATTCTCTATATTTGCTTTGTACAGGAGACATTAAATGTTAAATGTCATCAGAAAGCCTCATACATGATAGACTGGAACCAATCCTTTGATTAATCACCAGTATTCAGTAATTGTCAAGGACAAGTTTAAGGAGGCGAGCAAACCACTACAGAGTTGGATCAGAAGTCAAACTTCATCCAGGTTTGAATGCAAACAGGAAGGAGTGCCTTTGACATTTCTATGTAGAGGGAAAAGCAGAATTTCATTCTGCTGCAGTAACCTTTACTATGTGGGTTATATCTTGCCAAGGATATAACAGACAGAGAGCTTCTAAAGATTCATGGCACCTTCCACGTGCCCAAACTGTCAAGCAGCTCAAGTTGAGCTGACCAAAGGACAAGTTTGCATGCTAAGCCCTTCAGAGCTTTACTGTTGCTGAAAAGTACGCTCCTCTGAGGCTTTCGAGGATAGACAGTCAGCTTGTGCTTTACTTAGGCTCCAGTTTCTTAACTTCCATTTTCTTCCACTTTGTTAATCCCTTATTACTTTCCTCTTGAGGAAAGCTATTTTAAAACTGAGTACTGTCTTAATAGACTGTCTTCAGACTGCAATGCACTTTTAAATGGAGCACTCTTTTTTGTGTCTGTTTAAAGGTAGTGTAAAGTAACCGAAAACATGTTTTTCTATTGTAAAATTATTTATTTATTTTTTTTGTGGCGATGGCATAGTCTTTCAAAGTACTGTTTACCCTGTTTTTTTCTGTTAAGAAAGTAACTCGCAGTTTGGTAGTGTTTGTTGGCAATTGCTGCTTGTCTTCCCTGGAAAGAGGTACCATTTTCAACTTGACCATGAAAAAACTACTGGTCCCACAGTCTGTCCTTCTTTCAGCCACAAAAAAAAGTTAAGCATGCAGTCTATTCCACCACAGCAGGCTAGCAATTTACCTCAGCTTCAGGTGCTTGGCTCTGCTGTGCTCATTTGTTGCACCTTACATCACTTGTCTTATTCCCCAGATCTCTCTGGTATAACACCTACAGCCACTATTGACTGAAAAAATAGCCACGTCCTCTGTGGCTGTTCGGTTATTCTCAGTGGGCAAGGGAGAACCACTCTTGTCATTCATGAGAGATGGAACAGGGATGGTTTCCCTGTTGTGTCAGAATGCTGTCCAAATCCCTGGTGATGCAGCAGCTGCCATCAGTAACATGTTTGGCCCCATTTTTCCAGTTAAAAAAAAAAAAAAAAAAACACAAAACCAAGCATGTTCGGATAGAAGTAGTTTGCTGTGTCTGGCTTGGGGTTCAATTTAGGCAATTAATCATGTTATAGTTTCTGGTAAAAGAGAGATTCCTCTCTTCCTGAAGAGATTCAAGATTCTGAATCTGAACAGGAAGATACAGGGATGGATACAGTTTTTTTCTTCTTCTGATTTCTGATTCATACTCAGAGGAGAGCTCAGTTTCTGATTCCTTGTGTGGGGAGTTTCTCTTTCCCTGAGAGTATTTCTAGAATGTGCCAGTGTTTTCAGTGGGAAAACATTGAGTTTTCTCAATCCCTCAGACAATACTATGAGTTGTTGAAGGATTTTCCAGAACCCAAACCCTTTCCTCCTGTTCTGTCTACTTAGAGGATGGCTATTACCGCCTGGAATTTTGCTGATATTCAGCCAACTGCCCCTCAAAAGGTAAATGGAATGTAAGAAGTTCCTTTTCCTTTTAAATTTTTGCACACTGTTCTCAAACTTGAGCCAGAAGCTATAGCTTTAGTTGATCCAACTGCTGCTAAGCACTTAGTTATTTCCAATCCTACTCTTTCCGATAAGGATGGGGAAAAAGTGTGCTTCTGCAACTGTGATTTTCAGAATTTTAAATTGTCATGCTCAAATGTTAGCTCTGACAAACTGTGAAAGTATGATTGTTTTATCTGAAGTTTTATTCTATTGCATTGATCTCTACTCATCAATTGCAGTGTGTAGGATTTTTATTGATGCTTCTTGCCTGGCTATGTCCATTGTACTGTTTTGAAGAGATTTGCATGGCTGCATTCTCAGAACTTCCCAAACATTAAAATGAGCGTTTAAATTCTCCCTTGGATAAAGATTGTGTTTGGCCCTCTGCTGTTCAAAAAAAATATGATGAAAGGGGCAAGCTGGTCCAGAGAATTGCTAAGATTTTTCAGCCTTCCTTTTCCAAATTGTCCAAAGGATTATCTCTTCATCCAATTTTGGCAAGAATTAGAATAAACACTTAGCAAAATTCAGATAAACAGATGTTTAAGAAATAGCAAGGGGTTCCAAAAAAAAGCCTCACACTTCCTAAATCCAAAGACACTCCAAGTCTGAATAATTATTCAAGAGAAGTTGTGAGCCTCTCCCAGCCTGACCCCTTTTTGCTTCCAAAAAAGTCTAAGACTCCATTTTTCTCTTTGGCAAGAAATTGTTTCAGGCACATGTATTTTGAAAAGCATTCATCGATGTTCTAAATGACAGTGGGAGGAAATACCACTTTTCCAGGGGTCATTCCTCTTCCTCCAGATAAGACTCTCTTCTTTTCCAGCCATTGTTCATCACTTGCTGTTCCAAGGAGTGATACAACCAGTCCCCCCCACAAGGTGAAGAAGGGTTTTGATTTAAAGATGTTCTTGGTGCCAAACAAAGAAAATGCTTGGAGCCCAGTTTTTAGTCTTTCCCTAAACCTGTTTGTGATTGTTCCCAAATTGAAACTGATGTCACTTCACAACTTGTTGCTGCCTCTTCCTTTCAACTTTCTTGGTAACATTAAACTGAAGGCACTTATCACTTCCCTGTTCATCCAGATTTCATACTTCTCTTAAGGTTTTTTGTGTCTGGAGAACATTCAGGTCTCTGTCTTACCCTTTTGACTAAATCTTTTGGTAGAGACAACAGATATGCTTAAATCCAGGTCTTCCCTTCTGTCTACATGCTCCAAATCAGTCAAGTCACCTTAGTCACCTCACACTTTGCCTATAGAACATTTTCAGGAGGAAGACAAGTGCAGGGGGTGTGGGGCACCAAGACCAGACAAAAGCACTTAAATTTCAAGGAGATGCTTGCCATAAATCAAGGCATTCAACTCACACTGACTCATCTTTAGTTCCCAGACCTTTTCAAGTGGTTACAGACAATACCACAGTCATGACGTACATCAACAAGCAAGGCAGGAACCTGGTTGTACCCCCTTTGCAGACTAGAAATGTAACCTTGAGTTATAACTTTGCAGCACAGTTTCACTCTAAAGACGTCCTAAATTCTGTCAGAGCAAAATTGTGTGGTAGATAAGTGGAGCAGGACAGATCTCACGAATGGGAATTAGATCAGGAGGTCTTCCAATATTTGATCCATCTGTGGAGAGCTCCTCAAGTAGAACTCTTTGCCTCATCTCTGAAAAATCGACTGGCAAGATTCTTCTCCTTGACTCAATGTAAGAGTGCTTGGAAGACAGATAACATTTCTTTTCTTTGGACAGGAATGTTCCTCTTTGCTTTTTTCACCTATTCCACTAATATCCAAGGTACTTCTGAAGATTCATAAGGAATCCACCAAGATCATAGTGCTGACTCCATTCTGGTTCAGGCAACTGTGGGTCTCCCTTGTGGAAATGTCCAGGGGCAATTTTTATTTTATTTTATTTTATTTATTTTACATTTGTTTATCGGGAAAGTCTGACTGGAACAAGGTCCATTTACAGCAGAGACCCAGGGAGAAAAGCTCCATTACATAATGGTACAAATACAACAAATGACAAAAAAATTTCTGTACAGAGGCATATATACAATCAGAGCTCCATGTCTTTGTATAACAACACAATCCACGAATGACAGAACATTTCTATACAGTGGCATATATACATACCTTAGTTTGATTTGAGCAAGCTTGGTATATAGATAGCAAAACTTTTAATTCCCTATTGGTAGTACAAAGCATAAAAATGAAGGAATAGAATTTGGAAAATAATACTATTCGGGAGATATGTCATAGCATGAGAAATAGTTTGTAGGATAGTAGTTCCTGATAGGGAGTATAGAATAGCTGAGGTAAGCAGAGGAGATGAAGTGTGGCAAGTTAGGAGGAGAGCAGAAAAGATTTTATGTGATACAGGGACAGAGCCATGATTGCAAGAGGTGTAACTTTAGTGAGTTCTTGAAAAGTGAGATGGATGGTGCAGAGGAGATACTTTGGGGGAGGTTATTCCATTCCCTAGCAATGGTGTGGGAGAACAGACTTTTCCCTGCAGTGTTATTGGCTTTGGTTATGCAGGGCAGGGTTTTGTTGGATGAGCATAGAGGGCGATTTGCAGAATATTTGTTTAGAAGTTGGTTTAGGGCTGGGGTCTTCTGAGGGTTCCTTATTATGTTAAAGGTGAGGACTAATTGGTGATAGCTTATTAGCTGAGGGAGTTCTAACCACTGTAGTTGTTTCAGGGCAAGACAGTGATGACTTCTAAAAATGGAGTTGTTAGCGAATTTTGCAATTATATTGTAACATAACCAGTTTGTTTAGGTCTGTTTTCCTGATATGAATTAGGATTGGTGATGCATCCATTAGGGTAGACAAGAGGTGGGTTTGAGCTAAGGAGATTCTAGCTTGGTCCGATAGGAACTGTTTGTGTTTGTATAGGGTTCCTACTTTCTTATGTACTTTGTGATGGTTTGTGAGATATGGACATTAAAGTTTAGATTCAAAGCTTCCTCACATACTGAATCTATTCCCATAAGAACAGGGATGTTTGACACACTCCAAAATCAGTAATATTCAATTTACTGCCTGGATGATAGAGTATTAACAGCTTTAATGGGGACTGGAAAGCCTGCAACTAGAAAATCATTTATTAGCAAATGGAAAAGGTTTTCTAGTCAGTGGCAGCAACATAACCAGCACCAATTCAGGGTAAGTTGTTCTCTGGCTTTACAATATTTGAGAGCTACTATCCTACGAGCTTTCCTATTCCTCTGTCAAGGTGAATTTATTATTATAGATTAGTACTAAGCTAACTGCCCTTGTGAGCCATTTTAAGCTTAGCTAATTATCCGTTGTGAGACTCAAACCCTGCACCTTGTGTTTGCAAGATAAACACCTTAACCATTAGGCCACCCTCCCACAACAAATTCTTTCTGACTGAATCAACCCCCGTCACGGGCAGGAGGAGCTAATCCATCCTAACCACTAGACCACCATGTCTGCCCATGGATTCTACTCTTTCAATGCAGTCTCATGTCAAAATATTCTTGAAAGGGATTTTGCACATGAGACTTCTAAGAAAAATGGTGGAACCTCCTTGGGATCTTAATTTTTTGTTAGAAAAACTAATGCTTACTCCATTTGAACCAGCGCATCTGGCTGACTTGGGGTTCTTAACATAGTAAATAATTTTACTGATTACTCTGACCACTGCAAGAAGGGCATCTGAGTTGTAAGCTCTTATGTAGAGGCAGCCCTGTCTTATTTTTCATAGGTACTTGGTTTCTCTGAGAACTAATCCTCCTTTTGTGCCTGAAATGATATCCACGTTTATTTGAAATCAAGCTACCCATTTCTCCATGTTCTTTCTTGAACCTAAAATGAGAAAAAAAGGATACTCAATACCTTGGATGTCCACAGACAACTTGAGTGCTATCTATAAGAACTAATCTTTTAGATATTCAGATCAATTGTTCATTTATGATAAAGATTAGAAAGGACAACCTGTGTCAAAAGACTTCTTCCAAATGGTTGCCTAAGGCTATTTGCTTTTTTATACTCACCATAACAAATGTATTCCAGGCATGGTCATGGCTCACTCTACTAGGGCCTTTTAATCTATGACTTTTTGGAATGTGTTGTATTCCAGGAGTATTGTAGAAGCTGCTACTTGGTCCTCTGTACATACTTTTAGAAAACATAGTAAGTTTGATTCCTTCTCTAGGTCCAGATCAAGCTTTGCTAGGACCATTTTCCAGGGGCTCATGGACTGTTCTCCTTCCACCTACCAAATGTAATCTACCCATATATCTAAGGCTATCGCAGCAGTGATCAACATAATGAGCATAATACAGTTGTGTAACTTGAACTTACCATAATAGTAGACTTATATATATATATATATATATATATATATATATATATATATATATATATATATATATACACCAAGGTTTGGACATTGACTGTTCCTAGCATTGTTGTCTCAGGGCTTAGCCTCCCTCTTTTTGCTGCCAGGAGAACTCTGAAGGGCATTTTTTGCAAACACATCTTTTAGTCTGCTCAGTCGAAGCTGCTTGACAGTTTGGGTGTATGGAATGTGCCCTGAAGCTTTGGAAGCTGGCTGCTTGTTATATCCTTGGCAGAATATAACTCATATAGCTTAGGCTGTTGGAGCAGAGATCATTCAAACATCTACTGTTCTGGAAAGTTGAACTTACACAACTAAACTTTCTTCAAAATATTTCATTTTCTTATGCAGATTTATTAGTTCTTTATTTCCTTCAGACATTTTTCAGTCTTGTATGTGCATTTTCTTCTTTTCTGGCCTTCATTTTTTCATTGTTGTATTTTGTCTTGTGTGGTCGTGTTCTTCTGTACATTTATGAAGGTCATTTTGTAGTGACTTTTTGCAAATTATTTGTATGGTTTATTTTAGTTGCCATGATTTTGAGAAGGACTGGATGTTGTCTTCTTGGTTGTTTTGGATGGATGCAAGTTAAGTCATCTGTTATGTTTGAACTTGTTTTGGGGATGGGTTTAGTAGTTTGCAGTATTGTGTGTGCTGTCCCTTTTGCCCCTTGTTATCCCTTCTATATTTTGCTCACCAGCTTCTCTCCATGGTCATTTGGCCAGTTTTCTATCCATCACCAGATGGCAATCAACCAGGTGGGGGCTTCATTCAGACAGCTATCAGGGGCGCTTCAATGTTTACTGATTAGTTTCTTTGGTTCTAACTTAGCAGCATTTGCAAGGTTGTATGGTGTGGTATGCAATGGGATGTCAGCTGAGGCTGTCCACTCACTTTAATAAGGGGAATTTCCTCCAAACAGTCCTGCCTCATGATGTTATGATAGAAGCAGTGGTTTCCCCAGTCCTCCAAGGAAATGGTGCCACCCAGTGTTTGCCTGACTGAGATAAAGCATTCCAACTTTCATGAGGGGCAATCTGGCAAAATCTTTTCACTCCTTCCCCTTTAGAAACCTAGTAGAAAGGGTCACAATCAACTGTGCATCCCTCTAACTTTACTACAGAGGCACAGTCTGTTGTTTCATTAGAATGTGTTTTTTTTAATTCCTTTTTTTTTAAATTATATATATTGCATTTTATCAATGTAGTTTTTTTTTTGGGGTGGGTGGACTGAAGTGTGTGCCTATTTTTTCACTGTACTTTGAGTTGTAGATCTGGGCTTGTTTATTTTTGTTCTACCTTTGTTATGATTATGCTCTCAGCTTGCAAATAACTGTTGTAATTAGCTTATGCAACTATCAGAATAGTTACACTTCATAATATTTTTAGAGAAGCAGAAATATATGCTGAAGTAGGGGTGCACTGATACTTGGATATAGAAAATTTGTACTTTTATAACTATATTGGTATCACTGTAGTCAATTAACAGTTTAATTTATTTTAATATTGTTTACTTATTACTATCCAGTGTTATAGACTAAAGGCCATTCAAAAAAAAAAAAAAAAAACGACTCTGTGAAATTTGGGTGAAAGGTTTCTTTACCGTTTATTGAGACTTTTCTTGAAATTACTCAAATTGGTTGAGCTAAATAGTTGGTAGTAATCTAGTCTAAATTTTTGGGATAATAATAGTTGTATATTTATCTTTCTAAAAGGGTGATACTTGAGGAATAATAAATCTGAGGACCCTGTGTTGGAATGTCAAAGTATTATTGCATATGGACAAATTAAGCTTTGATTCTAAAAGATGGTTTTTGAATGCTAATATTACTTTCCCTGTAAAGTATCTGTAATGGAGTGATTACAAGTTTAGTTTCCTATATCTCGCTGGAGATCAAGAACTGTTTAACACCTGGAATATGCTTAGTAAACTGCAGATGTACAGACTTCAGCCAATGCAATTTGTCTGAGTACATCAGCACCTTTTGTATGTGTGTAATTGAAAAGCATATGTAAGACATAGATCAGATGACATTTTCCCCAGGATTTTAGCACAATACCTAGGCAACACACAGTCTTACTTCTGATATAAAAAAATCCTAATCCAAGGCAAGTTTACTATATACATATAATACCTAAATCTTTATTTAACTATTTGAAGGCTGTACCATTCAGAAAATTGACTGCAAAGGATGAATTTATCCAAACACTAAATCTTACATTTATCAGAAATAAAAGAAAGACAATATTCATTAGCTAACTTACTAAATTTAGTAACCCTTTGTTTGTCCTGTTTAAATTGTCACTAGTTTGTGCTAAAAATTAGCTTGCAATAATCTGCATATTTATTCACTTGAAATGATTGATTTAATAGAGTTGTAGAAGCAACTAAGTTAAACAAAAGTGAGCCTAACACCATTCCCTAAAGTACACAATGAAGTACAGATAAATAGAATAAGACCCCTCCTGTTAGTGTATAATGAATTATATCTATACTTCTACATTGCTTTTTTAAATAGAAGAACTAGGCACGGTGTCAAAAGCCTTTGTATGACCCAAATAAACTACTTCAACAATTTGTCCAAGATCCATGGCTATGCTAACTTGATCATAGAATTCTATTAAATTTGCCAAAGTTGACGTACCGGCAGTAAAGCCATGCTGCCAGAGATCAAGTCAAGTGCTAGTTAAGGTAGGGTGAGTCAAAAGTCTAGTCATACATGTCTCAAAATATTTATTACCTTTTTTCAAAATAGGCATAGCAATAAATCTTTTCCACATAGAAGGAACAGAACCTTTTCTCAAGAAGCCATTAAAGATGATATGCAATACATTTGCCAGCTCAGATGATACATACTAATTGAAACAATGTTTTTGGGTCCCACTGAGGTCTTATTACATGCTCCTTTATGTACAAGCTTCTTTCAGATAGTCTGGTAAGTTGCATAGAGAGACAAGACACAGATAGGAAAGGTAAATCTGTCCATACATGAAGTGTACAGGGAGTTAAAATGAGAATTTTAATGCGACTGATTTGGATCAGAATAGATCTGGCTTAGTGATTAATTGAGGACATTTGTTGGTATTTAAACAAGAGTTAAATTTTATAATAACTTTTTTGTATGATTGTCTTCTAGCTTTAAAGGTTTTCTTTTCATGGTACAGTATCGGTTTTAATTTCTTTCTGATTTTATACACATTTTTCTAATTTCCTGAGGTAAGATGTTACTTGGAGTGCTGAAATTGAGGTTTTTCTCATAAAGTTTAATTACATTCATATTCCACCATAAAAGGAAACGTGGTGTTCCTGATTCTCTTGTTACTCCCAACAGTTTCAGAAATGGCTTCAATCAATATTTTTCTTCCTAAATGTAAGTAACCAGAGTGCTGAAATTCTAAAAGTGACACTTTATTCCAGTTAGTTGAAGAAATGGTTACAGCTGATTAAAGTTATGTTTGAAATCAAACTATGTATTACATGGCTGATGACTTCAAAAATAAAGCACAATTGTCAGAATTCCATATTGGTAGTAAATATTTAACTTAATGAATTAAACTTACACTTGGGTAAGGTACAAGATGTTGCTTTCCCTTGTAGGCTCAATGGTCAATTGCTTGAATCCATTCAGTAACAAAATGTTAATGCACATAGTTTTTTTACATACTTGGAAATGTAAGCTGCCCGGTTGATATGGGGATAATTTACATTGTCTAATAAAAGGGCCCTCTTATGTGACATTTTCTAGGAACAATAAGTAATCATGTGATGCACTGTCTACAGATGGGAATCTGTATCCAAGTATAAATATAACTGTAAATATATTCTTAACATCCACAACCATAATTTCCAAGTTCTTATTACAACAGCAAATGAACTGTAGAATTTTTATTCCTCCCTATCTCTCCTGTTCCACGAGCATTCACATTTCATTAACTCTGGAAGTTCCAGGGAAGAATACTAGACCTAAGTAATTGCAGTAACTGATAATTCTTTACTATGTATTACTCCATAATTCATTAATTTTGTTAGAAATATGATGAGCATTGAAGTGATAGAGACTCGAAGAATTAATGCTTCTGTTATCACATGTCACAGTGTTTGATTTGGTAGAGAGCCTAACAAGTGACTGATAATTTTACCGTACATCCTACACATTTAGCTCCTATAAGCTATGATATAAAGATCCTTAGAAAGTAATCTAGAGTCTAAAATTCTTTCCAGAACATCATTAGTTCATCCCTGTAGGTAGTACAGACTTGCTTTAACCAAGTGTTACATTTTAGTGCTCTGGTATAGCAGTAGTCATTCCATCTTAAAGATGGCATGACTTCACTTAGTTTAAAATGTACTTGGTGAACTAGCACTTAATTTCTAGTATTAAGTTCATGTGATTAAAGGACTTTGTCTTAAATTAATACCACAACAGAGGAGAATGAGTAGAACTTGTTCCATTGTCTAAGCATACTGCAGATTTCACTTTAAATAGGAGAGCTTCACTGATACAGTGATTTCCTTAGTGTTACAACTAATGGGCAAATTAATTTCTCATGTTCCTGACACTCAACTATTTCAGCTCTTAGAATACACAGACAGTCTTAAGTCTAGTTTTCCACTTACTTTGAATCAACTTCATCTTGTCTGTGCCATAGATAAAACCATGTTTATGTTCTTATGCGAAATACTCAGAATAGTTTATGTACGGCTTTGACAAAGGCTCTTGTTTCTGAGTATACTTGATAGGGAAAGTTTGGTGACTGGCAGGTTGCTAGCACTTAAACCACTGTTTTTACATTGTACAAATTCTTCCACTTAGACTTTCTCTTTCCTTCCAGAAGGGATGCTTGTGCTCTTGACCTTTCTGTTACAATCATCTTTTATAGAACAACTGCAGGGTCTCCTGCCAATGCGATGGTCATTAAATAGCAGTTCACATAGACATTGCACAGGGTCAGGGGAATGCTTCAAAGACTTAATGATGCTCATAGCTCTGTGGTCTTATTAGTCTGATTTTTTTTGCCATCTCGTCCACACTATATTTAGCAGTATGTCCATCACTTGAGGGGTTATCAGCATGAATAGTTTGGCTTGGGGAGGATGTTTCGTGTTTTGAAGTACTGCTGAGATACATCGTGTTATCCTTAGCACAAAGCAGAGACTTATTATTTCTGTTTCTTTTATTGTGATTTACATGTAGATATTCAGTATCTAAGAGCTTCTGACTGAATTATATGTTAGGAAAATGCAAATGCAGAATATAAAAAGAGAAAATAGTTTCTTAAAAGTTCACTCTAATAATTCTGTTGTAATTGATTCTGCAATTCCATGTCCACAAACCTGAGACGTCACTAAGCAAAATGAAAGAACCGAGAACTGCTGTTAGAGTACTATGTTATTACCTTTTATTTTTATCTTAAGAGATATAATGGTACTGACAGATTTCAAACTATGCAAGTACCATAATAAGCATGTGATTGATAAAGCAGTTCTAAAGGCAAAGTGGAAGAATACTGAAACTAGTACTGATTCATATAAAATACAAATTATTACATAACAGGAACATTATTACTTAAACTGTACAAGCTAAACAGAGTATTAAAGGCAACTTGATAACCTTAACTCATTACAACCAAGTGTGCCTCCAGACTTTTCTGCAGTTAACTCCTACTGACTCCTCTGGGTGTTAAATATTGCTTGTTCATATTTGCATTAATTCCAAAACCATTCTACAAACAAGGTTATCAGAAGATTTCATTTTAAAGCACACATGATGGTAAACAGTTGCACTGATATTTGACCTCTGTCTAATGCAGCTAAAAAGATAATGAAAATTATTTGTGTACTGTTTATTTATATTGAAATAATTTCATATTTCTCTAAATATCTCAACATTCAGGTAACACAGACAGAATCGCATATCCTCATATGAAACTCACTGCTGTATGAAGAAAATCCTGCTGGCAATATGTGCCTTGCTTGAATGGTTACTGAGATATCAAAAGCTATTTATACAACATTACAAAATGAATATTCACTACCTTTATTTTGGCTAATAAAATTCAGTTTAAAGCATCAAACTAAATGAATGTCACCAATATAAAGATTAATTTATCTTGAATAATTTCCCATTTACAGTTTCTACCTATGGTTCCACAGATATGTATATTGTTTGAACTGTAACATGATAACTTCATTTTTTAAAAGGCTACAGATACACCCACTGAGGGTTAAAGGTACACACTCCAAACATCTATACTAATTAAATGACTAATATTGACAATGTCAGTGGCAAAGAAATCATTTGATATACTATAAATGATGTCCTACAAAAATAAAGCAAAGTCTTAGCAAATGAAAATGTTTACATCTCCATAGATATTGTCCTGTGAAAGAGCATTTCTGTCAGAACACTAAAAGTAGCATCACAAGTGTTTTGTGTGTATTAGTAGGTGTAATGTGTTTGCATATTATGTGACTATATAATTATGCAAAATTTTGCTCAGATGCTCCTATTCTCCCCCTTTAAGATTGTTGACAATTCTTGATTGTTTTAAAGCATGTGTTATAATCTGCATGGGCATATAAACATTGTATTTATAGATGCTGACCATTCTAAGCCATTCAAATTTTAAATCAGAAAGCCATGCCCAGAATTAAATTACATACCTACTTGAGCAGGTTCATCCCCAGTTTTAGCACAACCAGAGAGATGATCCTGTTGGGGCTCTAACAATCTGATCACATTAAAAAATGGTGTCATTCACAGTGGTAGGTAGACAGTAGGTGTCTTAAAATTTAAATTGTGTGTTTTTGTTGTGCATTGTCAAGCATATCTTAAACATGTTGGCAGCAAGCTTGAACATTGCAGCTATGATACCCAATTGTACTTACACTGTGGACTGTATTCTCCAATCTCTCTCTGTTGTCTTCCATCACAGTAGCCCAGGTGGTTCTGGATAGGTTGGCTTGGTAGTCTTAGCATGGTATTACCATCCCATGATATCTTCAAAAAGCACTTCCCATTTGTATTCTGATCAACAGATCCATCAAAGAAGTATCCATCCCAGCATTACAGAAAATATCACGTTGTAGCTTTCCATAAAGGGGGAAGTTCCATAGAATTATCTAACTTTAGACCTATAGCCATTCTTTCACCACTAGCTACAATCTTGGAAAGATGCATACACAAACAAATCATGCACTTTCTTATTCAAAACGGAAAGCTCGCCGACTCTCAGCACGGCTTTAGGCCATTCCACAGTACCACCACAGCTCTTCTACCTTTCTCTAATGTCATCAATCTTCATCATAATGGCAACAAACTATCTTCAGCACTCTTCCTAGATCTCTCAAAAGCTTTCAATATGGTCAGCCATCAGCTACTGCTCAATACCCTACAAACCATTGGTTTAGAACAACATGCAATACAATGGTTTCACTCCTACCTAAACGGTAGACAGCAAGCTGTCTTATGGCAGAGCAAGTTGTCATCCCAACTTCCTCTAACCCTAGGTGTCCCACAAGGGTCCATACTAGGTCCCCTTCTTTTCTCTATCTTTATCAATGATCTGCACACCACCATCCCAGGAGCCACCCGCATCCAATATGCAGATGACTCACTGCTAATATGCTCCACCTCCTCTCTTACACAACTTCTAACCCTCACACAGACCACTTTCAGCATGGTAGAAACATGGCTAGCTAATCACCACCTGCTTCTAAATCCTAACAAAACCAAGCTACTACTTTTCTCCCCTAACCATAGAATTTCTCCTCCTTCCTTCAACATCAAATTTAACAATGACACCATTATCTCCCCTGATAACCATACAAAGCTTCCAGGAATAATAATAGACAACAACCTTAAATTTGATAAACATGTCAATCACACTATTAAGTTTGTCAACAAAAAACTTGGCTCCCTGTACAGAGCTAAAACTTTACTCACCCCCAGCTTGGGTAGCTATTGCAAGATCACACCTCCTCTCTACCCTTATGATTCCTCCCCTGCACTCACCAACCTATCCAAAACCGATCTCAACAAATTATCAGGATGTTACAATCATATAGCCAGATTTGCTACTGGCATGGCTTTTAGGACCCACCATTGCCAGAATCTCAAAGCACTGGGATGGCTAGAGTATCCTACCCTTCTACAGTTCAACCAGCTAATAGAAGTGCATAAAATACTCCATCAACCCGATAACACCCCTGCCCTCAAAAATATTCTCACCCCTCATAGTGCCCCCAGGCCATTATGCTCAGCTGATAAACTAATGATACTGACCCAAAAATCCAACAACTCTGCAGGCAGTGCTATATTTTCCAACTCAACTGGTAAAATCTGGAATCTACTCCCTACTACCATTACCAAGGAAACCTCACTACCCCTGTTTAAAAGAGAACTCAAAAAATACCTCACATCTCATTGGCTGTGCTCTTGTTCTAAACCTAACAACTTCACTAATACATGTCTTGCTACCCAACCTGCTGTTTAGCCAAGTATCGATGCCTCATAGCATTTGAATGTCTAAGCATTGTGAGTTATGAGATCTGATTGTATTCTATGTTCACATTTTCTGATATGTCTTTGCTAATTAGATGTAATGTCTGCACATTGTGTATATTGATATCTGCCTATATTCTTTGTCTATATTTTTCTAAACATGTCTGCCTGAGTTTATCACTCAGTGATGTATGTACTGTCTCTTTTTTGGTATGTGGAGCTTTTCTCCCCAAGCATCTTCTGAAAATGGACATATATCTAGTCTGACTATCCCGGTCAAAAAATGTAAAATAAAATAAATAAATAAAATAAATAAATGCAGCCAAGGATAAGCATAAGCCCTTTTACAGCTGCATATGTAACCTAAAGGCAAGGACCCAAGCATGTGCAGAACAAGTGGCCAACCATATCACACACGCTGACCCCACAGAGATAGCAAACCTGCTAGTGGATAGGTTTGGTGAAAATTTCACTCCCTTATCCCCTCCAAACTTACAACAAACCTATTACCCAACCACCCCCCACCCTACATATCTGAAGAACAGGTCCTCAAAGTCTTGGCCAAGGCAAAAAACACAGCCACTATGGAACCAGAGAACATTCCAGGCTGTCTTCTAAACAGGCTAAAACATGAACTAGCAGCAACAAAAGTACCATTTTCAACCATAGCCTAACCACAAGTTTTGTTTCTATGGAATGGAGAACAGCAACAGTTATTCCCCCTCCACAAGGGTGGCCTCGCATCCATAGGCACCCACAGGCATGTGCAAGGCAGTGCACTTGCACCCCCTGGATTTTGAATTAGGCATGGGTGCACCAGAAGGGTACCACCCTGTTTTTCCCTTTTAGAACCCTTCTTAATTTTATTTTTCAAATCAGAAATGTGTATCGCCAAAAGAGTATGTTTTCCAATTTCAACTGTATTACTGTTTTTTTTTTAACTGAGCTGTGGAAAAGAAAATGCATTGTGTTCTGTTAAAAATGGAAAAATGTACTGCCAAATGGTACATTTTTCAGTTTCAACTTCAGTTGGTGCGTTTTCATTTCCTCACAAGGAATCACAGACTGTTCAGTAATCATGCCTAACTCAAATACATCACAGATGTGACTGGAGGTTGCAGTCAGGTGATTTTTTTTATAACGCACCTCAACTGTTAATTCCACTGCATCGTTATGTAGTTGAGTTAGGTGTGTTTTGGTGAAAGCTAATCTAGGATTCATGTAAAAAACTTAAAGTGTAATTTTTATTCCCAGTCGGATTCCTTTTGTTGGACAAGGGACTTCATAGCATTCATTCCAGCAAGGAAGAATTGTTATTAAATGTTTGAGAAGAGATTATTTGACTCTAAGGTATTATTATTATTTTTTTTAAGTTCTGCTTTGAAGCTACCAAAGGAGTACAGTTGAGTGAGAACCTCCATTGGCACTCTAGTGAAAGGGCTTCAGTTTTCACAGCAAGGCAGGAGTATTGGATACTACCTCTTCTGAAGATTGTCTTTTTTTTAAATTGCTGCCCCTGGTACTTCTTTTCTGTAATTGAATTCTATTAGATTATTTGAAGGATTAAAAGGTCATAGGATCTTAAGAGATGCTACTAGGCTAATGAGATATCTAAATTATTCAAAAAATAGTACAGTGAATATAAAGCAACAAGATCAAGAAGGAACAGATATTATACTAGTAGTCACATCACTTAATTGTTTAGGTTTGTGGTTTACGCTACCATATGTTGAAATGGTTGAAATGAATTATGAAAAATGTAATATTCATTGCTGTGTTTGGCGAAGCAATCATTTTTTTTTTCTATGCTTAACCTTTATGTTATAAATATATTTCACCAGCATCCTTAAATGGATACAATGCTGTTTGAAGGTCATCTTTGCAGAAATGAGGCTACCCTGAAATAGCTTGAGGTGTGGCTATACAAAACCTGGTAGAAGGAGGTATTTCATCCCCAAGTTCAAAACATTATATGGTCTTTAATATGTTCTCTTCATTATCTGAATTTTCAGCAATGAATCAATGTTAATGGTATTATTTAAGGTATGAAGAATAAAATAATTTAGAGTGTCCAAGAAAGTAATGAGCTATACATTGTTTTCTGAGTATTGTAGTCCAAACACAGAATAATTGATCATAGTCATTGTCAAATCTTATAATGTGATTTATTTATTTTATTTATTTTACATTTGTTGACCGGACTAGTCTAACGATACATGCCCATTTTCAGCAGAGGCCCAAGGAGAAAAGCTTCAACATACACACACAATACAATAAAGAATGTTGCAACAGTACAAGCTTAACACAGCTGTTGTTAATAAAAGTACAATACTCATAGTGAGCATAACACAAACAGTAAAGGTAATGTACAAAAAGTTGTTACTATATACATATGTACATAGATTTAAATTGCAATGCCATGGTCTATATGGTTCATTAAGGATAAGTCAGTAGTTAGTACAGTAGAGTATAAGGGGAAGAGTATTCATAAGTATAAAGAAAGTTAGTCAGGGTTAGTACAAGGGCATAACCAATGTGTACTTAGAAATAGTTTTAGTTTCTGTTTAAAATGTGTTATTGAGGACAGAGATAAGAGTTCAGTGGGAAGTAGGTTCCAGTGCTTTCCAACAGTATTAGAGAACAGAGAGTCTCCTGCAAAGTTGTTGGATCTGCTAGTACTAATAAGTAGTTTATTTGAGGAGTGTACATTTTTAAGATTGTTGTAAGGGGTAATAAGAGTAGAGAGTATTGGAGTATTGGTGGGGTGATACAGGGTCTTATGGGCAATAGCAAGCTGTTGAAATAGAAGCTGATTTTGAAACTCTAGCCATCCTAGTTGCTTTAGATTAAGACAATGATGAGTTTTAAAAGGAGAGCCAGTGGCAAATCTAGCAATATTATTATAGGAAATTGACAGTTTGTTGAGGTTGTTTTTTGAAAGATTATTGTATATAGGTGAATCATAGAGTAGAGTGGAGATTAAGTGAGTTCTGGCTATAGCGGTCTTGGCTAATGATGTAAGTAAAGGGTTTAATTCTATAGAGGGAACCCAATTTCTTGTTGACTGTTTTTATTGTGCTGTTTATATGAGTATTGAAGCTAAGGTTGCTATCTATTGTTATTCCTAAGAGTTTGGTGGTTGGGTCAGGAGATATGAGAGTGCCATTATTAGATATGAGTGTGAAATATGCTGGGGTTGACTTTTGGGTTGGAGTGAAAAGTAAAAGTTTAGTTTTTTGGGGGGTTAGGAGGAGACAACAGTTTAAAAATGATTGTTCTACTGTGTTAAATGCTTTTTGGGTAAGTGACTGTAGTTCAGTTGGAGAAGTGGCTGAAAAAAATATAGTGGATTGTGTGTGTATTGAATACAGGTGGCTAAGGGAATTGCTGAGTGAAGGTCATTAACAAAAATGGAAAATAGGAGTGGGCCTAATATGGAGCCCTGAGGAACACCAAGGGAAATGGGGAGGTGTGTAAATAGATTGGTATCCCATAGTACAGCCTGCTGTCTATTGTCTAAGTAGGATTTGAACCAATTTATGGCTAGAGGTTCAAGTGAAAGGGATTTCAGTATATTAAAAGGGAGCTGGTGATTAACCATATCAAAAGCTTTAGATAAATCAACAAAGACTGCAGAGGAAAGAATATTGTTGTCTTTGGTAATGCAGTCTGTAAAGGATAGCAGGGCAGTGGTAGTACTGTGGAATGGTCTAAATCCATGTCGACAGATGGAAAGTAAGTTATTTTGGATAAGGTGGTTAAGTAGTTGCTTATGGATGCATTTTTCCATTATTTTTGCCAGTGGAGAGAGTAAAGTTATAGGACGATAGTTTGAAAAGTCATTGGAGTTCCCACCTTTATGTAGGGGGATAATGTGAGAGATTTTCCAGATAGTTGGGATAGTTCCGTCACTTATGGTTCTGTTTATCAGTATGGAAATGGGATAGGCTATGGCTTTGGCTCCTTTTTGTAGGTATTCTGCTGGTAGTTGGTTAGCAGAGGAGGTGGTAGGTTTTAGTTTTTGGAGAAGAGAGCAAATGAAGGAAGTAGAAACAGATTCTAACTGAAATGATGGAAATTGGGTAGTAGTAGAAGTTGGCAGATTTGAGGTACCTGGAGATAGTTGACTAGCAAGAGTTTGGATGGCATCTTTGAAAAAAGAATTGAAGGCGTTGGCAGTTTGTGTTGGATTCTCATGGTTAGAGCCTTGTGGGTTAGGTGTGATGGATTGACCTGGGTGTAGTAGTTTGTTAATGCTAGTCCAAAACTTTTGTGGATTCTTTTGGTAAGATTGCTGTAGATGGAAGTAAAAGTTTTTTTTTATCTAAGAGGATAGCTTTTTTTGTAATATTTCTAAGTTGTCTAAAGTTTTGGTGGTCTGTAGGATTCTTAGTTGTATGCCATTTTGCCCAGGATTTGTTTCTAAGAAGGATTTTTTGCCTAGTAGCTATTGAGAGCCATGGGTCAGGTTTAGCCTTATTTCTAATAGAGCATGATGGGGCGTGATGGTTAAAGTATTCCACTGCTTCATCTAGTGGGAGGGATTTTAGCAGTGACCAATTACACTGTTTAAGTTCTGTTTGGAATAGTTCAGGGTTAAAAAGTTTTTGGTCCGTATTGCCCTGAAGGTAATTGGGTAAGTTACATTGGTTTTGTGTCTGATAATATAAGTTAGTGAGTGGTCACTTAGATCATCAGGGAGGGTTCCTACTTTGTATGTTTGTAGAGGAGAATTAGTAAGAATCCAGTCTAAGGTACTTTCTTTGTTATTGGGTTTATTAATCCTGGTTGGGGAGGTAATAGTGTGTGAGAAGCCATATAGGTTAATATGGGTTGTAGGGTGTACAGTACTACAGGACTTCCAGTCGATATTAAAGTCTCCAAGGACTATAGTTTCTTGTGGGAGATTAATAGAAAGCCAGTTAAGGATATTTTCAAAGGTATTAATGTTATTTCCAGGAGGAAGGTAGATACAAACAATGTATATGGATTTACATGTGCTGACCTGAAATTTAGAAATGAGAATTTCAGCATTATTGTACAAAGGCGGTCTAAGGTTTGCAGTGGTAACTTGTAGCTCTACTTTATAAAGGATTGTTACCCCCTCTCCCTTTTTGGTTGTGTGGTCTAATCTTAGGATATTGTAACCAGGTGGGGTGACTTCATTGTCATTAATTGTAGGTTTTAGCCATGTTTCAGACAAACATAGGGTGTCAAATAGGTGGACATCTAGGAGGGTGTGGAGGTGTGCAATTTTGTTGTTAAAGCTACATATGTAGAGATGTGTTATATAGAGTGAGTTAGAAGGTCTAGTAGGGGCTTGGGTACTAGCGATGTTATAGTTGCTTTGTTCAGTGGCAAGAGTATTGTTTGGGCTGGGGTTAGGATGAATGTCCCCGTCTAGCAGGGAGTGGAGGTATATTCTATTTATAGGGTTGGGAAACATACAATAATAGTAAAGTGATTTCCTAATATTTAGATTGATATACTTGATGTGGGCCAGTCTATGATATTTGGCTTGTAAGTAGCAGGGTCTGGATGTGATGTTGATGTAGTTTTGGGAGATAGCTAGTGGTGGTGGTGTGAAAATGAATTTGGAGGGGAAGAGAAGGTTGGGGTGTAATGGTTGCTCATAGGAGGTTAGTAGATAGGCAATAGTTAGAAGAGGTAAGAGTGAGGCCAAGAGTAATGGTTTTATTTGATTTGGGATGGGTAATATAGCCATTATCATAGTTTAAAAAGTGGAACAAAATGGGGGTTAGTTAGTATCAACAGTTGAGCAGATGTAATATTAACAGGTGAGGTGGTGTGGCAAGAAGGGCTGGGAGTGCTAATAAGATGTGCTGCTAGATTGGAGCAGATGTGATGGGGTGTGGTTTTCAGGAATAAATGTAGGAGCACTGGGGGTGGGTGGGAATTGGGGGCAGGGTAGGGGAGCAGAGTGAGCCAACAGGGCGAACGGAGCGGGTAGAGAAAAGTGAGTGAAACAGCCAAGGTGAACAATCAGTGGAATACTGACTGTTAAAGGTAAGTTAATTTGAAGTAGGTGTAGAATGAATAAGAAGTAGAGTGGAAGAGTTCAAAGGAAGATAGTGGGTAATTACAGCAAAACAGGAAGTGTATGAAAGGATGATAGTAGCAAGGTATAGACAGCAGACAGTAAAATAAGTGTTTTCTGGGATAGACAAAAGATAAGTACTGGAAAATGGTGCCACCTAGTGGACAGTCAAATGTATTACAGCAGTAGTAATTTCTGGGAAAGGCTGGTATAGGGCTAAAAAGATGATCTGTTCAGCTAGGGGAGGTAGTGGTAAAGGAAGACAGGGGCTATACTTTGACTACTGGATACAAGGGGGTACGGCTGCTGGCTGACCAGGCTGAGAAGCTTTTAATTACAAACAACAAGGAATACCATTAACATTGATTCATTGCTGAAAATTCAGATAATGAAGAGAACCTGTTCATAGGTTCATAGGTTCATACTAGGCTATCTGCCCGAGGGCATTTATAAGCCTAGCCCATTGTTTTGTGGCTTACGCCACCCCGTAAGTATGGGGAACTATACCCATTATTTTGCTGTGCCTCTGTCGAGCAGTGACACTGAGGTAATTCCTGGGGTATATCTGCGATCTCCCATCCATTGGTCAAGATTTCTCTTGAACAAGGCCAGCGAGGTGCTCTGCCTCACATGTACCGGGATTTTGTTCCACAGCATAGGGAGTCTTTGGGTGATGAATCTATCCCTCCGGCACGTCCTATTAATAGCCGTGTCGAGGTTTAAGTCTCCCCTTGTGGCTCTGATGGATCTAGATTTTTGAGGTGAAGCATATTCATCAAATCTGGGTTTGACATGGCCTTGTATGTTAGGCAAAGGTCACCTCTGAACAGCGGTGGCGACTGAATAGAGCTGGAGTTCTTTCAGTCGGGCAGCGTAGGACAGATTTTTAAGACCCTTTATCCTTTTGGTGAGGAACTTTTGTGGCCTCTCCAGCTGCTGCAAGTGTCGGGTCAGATACATTCCGAATGGGGCATTGTACTCAATCATTGGTCTGATGAGTGATGAGTAAAGGGAGACTATGACCTCCCTTGATCTAGATGAGAATCCCTTCATGATAAGGTGGGCAATGTAGAAGGACTTCCTAACTACTTTAGCTACATGGGTGTCGAATGACAGACTACTATCAACCTGGGTCCCCAGGTCCCTGATAACTTCTTCTGTGCTCAGTGGATTGCCACCTATTTGGTAGCTAGGTAACCTTGTTTTTCCCGAAGGGTATGACTATGCATTTTGGCATTTAACTTTAGGCCGTGGCTCTGGCACCAGTTATCCGTTTCTGTGAGACCCTTCTGAAGGATATCTGTGTCAGATGTGTTTTCTACTATGGCGCCCAGTTTGCAGTCATCTGCAAACTTTGTCAGCTATAACCCTCCTGTGTTTGCTTGTACTTCGGAAAAGTAGATGCCAAACAAGAGTGGGCCCAGGACTGAGCCCTGTGGGACACCACTTGTGACAGGCTTTGAGTCTGACATGGCGCCAGCAACTCTGACCCTGTGGGTTCTGTCACTCAGCCAGTTTGCAACCCATCTTGTGATGTATGGGTTAACATTTAAGCTGATGAGTTTTTCAATGATACCCGAGTGGGGTATTGTATCAAGGCCTTAGCCAGATCGAGGTAGGCTGTATGGACTGCCTTTCCTCATCAATGGCTTTGGTGACTGTTTCAAAAGTCAACCAAGTTTAAAAGGCATGATCTGCCTTTGACAAAGCCAAACTGGGTTGGATCCAAAGTCTGCAAATTCCTATGTCTTTATTTATGAGGTCCATTATGATCCTCTCCATGGCTTTGCAGATAAGGCTTGTCAAGCTAATGGGCCGGTAATTTCCAGGGTCTGTGGAGGCACCGCCTTTGTGAAGTGGGACCACAGTTGCAGTGCGCCACTCCTGGGTGCACGTATCCAGAGGTAAGACTTTGATTAAACAGCTGTCCTAGCTGTGGGTTTAATTCCTCATTGAGTTTGTGGAGCACACAGCCGGGGACACCATCGGGTCCCATGGATGCTGTGTTTTTTGCTTTGGAGAGAGCAGTTCTCACTTGGGCTGGAGATGTTTGGGGGCTGCACTCATTTGGTATAGATATCTCTCCTTTGGGGAGGGGAGAAGTTTGCACTGAACCTGTCAGCCAGTATGTTGGCAATGTCTGTAGGATCAGTAATCTTCACATCATTTTGAACTAGTTCTGAGCATATCTGGGAGTTTCCTCCTAGGTTTCTAACATAGCTAAAGAAGGCCTTATGATTGTCTTTGAGTCTTTAGCTATTTTTCTCTCGAAATTTGCTTTGGATGATTTTATGAGAGCTCTTAGTTTTTACTTATAGTGATCAGGGTGTCTTACCTTTAAGGATTTTGCTCTATCTTGTAGTAGCTTCCTCCTTTTGTTGTAGAGTTTGTTTATGGCTGGGTCCACCAGACTGGACGCTTGCCTTTGGTACAAAGAGTCTTTGTTTTGCTTGGGATTGCCTTATCCATGCAGTCCTGCAGGTGCTGGTAGAAGGCGCTTGTAAGTGATTCAGCTGCTTGAGTATTGTTTTCCACTGCCTCGGGGCCTGAAAGGAGACAACACTAGTCTTTAGAAGTGTGAAGTCGGCTTTGAGAAGTTCTTTACTGTGGTCTTTTTTATTTCAGGTCGGGGTGGGATGAGGACCTCCAGCCAGATTAGTTTGTGATCTGATCTCACCAGTGAGGGGTATACTTCCGGTGTTGAACATTGTGCTCCCATGTTCGTGATGATGAGATCAAGTATGTTATCTCCTCTTGTGGGGATGGTGACTAGTTGTTCCATGGCATTTGAGTTTATGAATTCCAGGAACTTTTGGGCTAGGTGTTTGGGCTTGAGTAGTGTTCCCAGTCTATATTAGGGTAATTGAAGTCACCTAGTATGATGGTGTTTGGTGATACATTTATCCCCTCTAGTGTTTTCAGGAAGGCCATGTGAGTTTCCTGAGTTTGTGAGGGTGGCCTGTAACATGCTACAATTTGCAGAGCAGTCTTGCCTATGGTTAATTGCACCTGGATGGTCTCCGATGCATCGTATGTTGCCACCAGTCTTGAGGTGTGGGTGTACTTGATGAATATGGATACCCCCCATCCTTTCTTGGTATTGTCCGGGTTTTGGGGCCGGAACGCATGATATGAGGTAAACCTGATAGCTGGGGTGCTCTCAGGAGCCTTGAACCAGGTTTCTGTCACAGCACAGACATCGATTAACCATATCAAAAGCTTTAGATAAATCAACAAGGACTGCAGAGGAAAGAATATTGTTGTTACAGTTTTTAGTAATGCAGTCTGTAAAGGATAGCAGGGCAGTGGTAGCACTGTGGAATGGTCTAAATCCATTTTGACAGTTGGCAAGTAAGTTATTTTGGATAAGGTGGTTAAGTAGTTGCTTATGGATGCATTTTTCCATTATTTTTGCCAGTGAAGAGAGTAAAGCTATAGGACGATAGTTTGAAAAGTCATTGGAGTTACCACCTTTATGTAGGGGGATAATGTGAGAGATTTTCCAGATAGTTGGGATAGTTCCGTCACTTATGGTTCTGATTAACAGTATGGAAATGTGACAGGCTATGGCTTTGGCTCTTTTTTGCAGGTATTCTGCTGGTAGTTGGTCAGCAGAGGAGGTGGTAGGTTTTAGTTTTTGGAGAAGAGAGCAAATGAAGGAAGTAGAAACAGATTCTAACTGAAATGATGGAAATTGGGTAGTAGTAGAAGTTGGCAGATTTGAGGTACCTGGAGATAGTTGACTAGCAAGAGTTTGGATGGCATCTTTGAAAAAAGAATTGAAGGCGTTGGCAGTTTGTGTTGGATTCTCAAGGTTAGAGCCTTGTGGGTTAGGTGTGATGGATTGACCTAGGTGTAGTAGTTTGTTAATGCTAGTCCAAAACTTTTGTGGATTCTTTTGGTAAGATTGCTGTAGCTGGAAGTAAAAGTTTTTTTTTTATCTAAGAGGATAGCTTTTTTTGTAATATTTCTAAGTTGTCTAAAGTTTTGGTGGTCTGTAGGATTCTTAATTGTATGCCATTTTGCCCAGGATTTGTTTCTAAGAAGGATTTTTTGCCTAGTAGCTATTGAGAGCCATGGGTCAGGTTTAGCCTTATTTCTAATAGAGCGTGATGGGGCGTGATGGTTAAAGTATTCCACTGCTTCATCTAGTGGGAGGGATTTTAGCAGTGACCAATTACACTGTTTAAGTTCTGTTTGGAATAGTTCAGGGTTAAAAAGTTTTTTTGTCCGTATTGCCCTGAAGGTAATTGGGTAAGTTACATTGGTTTTGTGTCTGATAATATAAGTTAGTGAGTGGTCACTTAGATCATCAGGGAGGGTTCCTACTTTGTATGTTTGAAGAGGAGAATTAGTAAGAATCCAATCTAAGGTACTTTCTTTGTTATTGGGTTTATTAATCCTGGTTGGGGAGGTAATAGTTTGTGAGAAGCCATATAGGTTAATATGGGTTGTAGGGTGTACAGTACTACAGGACTTCTAGTCGATATTAAAGTCTCCAAGGACTATAGTTTCTTGTGGGAGATTAATAGAAAGCCAGTTAAGGATATTTTCAAGGATATTAATGTTATTTCCAGGAGGAAGGTAGATACAAACAATGTATATGGATTTACATGTGCTGACCTGAAATTTAGAAATGAGAATTTCAGCATGATTGTACAAAGGTGGTCTAAGGTTTGCAGTGGTAACTTGTTGCTCTACTTTATAAAGGATTGTTACCCCCTCTCCCTTTTTGGTTGTGTGGTCTAATCTTAGGATATTGTAACCAGGTGGGGTGACTTCATTGTCATTAATTGTAGGTTTTAGCCACGTTTCAGACAAACATAGGATGTCAAATAGGTGGACATCTAGGAGGGTGTGGAGGTGTGCACTTTTGTTGTTAATGCTACATATGTAGAGATGTGATATATAGAGTGAGTTAGAAGGTCTAGTAGGGGCTTGGGTACTAGCGATGTTATAGTTGCTTTGTTCAGTGGCAAGAGTATTGTTTGGGCTGGGGTTAGGATGAATGTCCCTGTCTAGCAGGGAGTGGAGGTATATTCTATTTATAGGGTTGGGAAACTTACAATAATAGTAAAGTGATTTCCTAATATTTAGATTGATATACTTGATGTGGGCCAGTCTATGATATTTGGCTTGTAAGTAGCAGGGTCTGGATGTGATGCTGATGTAGTTTTGGGAGATAGCTAGTAGTGGTATGAAAGTGAATTTGGAGGGGAAGAGAAGGTTGGGGTATAATGGTTGCTCATAGGAGGTTAGTAGGTAGGCAATAGTTAGAAGAGGTAAGAGTGAGGCCAAGAGTAATGGTTTTATTTGATTTGGGATGGGTAATATAGCCATTATCATAGTTTCAAAAGTGGAACAAAATGGGGGTTAGTTAGTATCAACAGTTGAGCAGATGTAATATTAACAGGTGAGGTGATGTGATAAGAAGGGTTGGGCATGCTAGATTGGAGCAGATGTGATGGGGTGTGGTTTACAGGAAAAAATGTAGGAGCACTGGGGGTGTGTGGGAATTGGGGGCAGGGTAGGGGAGCAGAGTGAGCCCGCAGGGCGAACGGAGCGGGTAGAGAAAAGTGAGTGAAACAGCCAAGGTGAACAATCAGTGGAATGCTGACTGTTAAAGGTAAGTTAATTTGAAGTAGGTGTAGAATGAATAAGAAGTAGAGTGGAAAAGTTCAAAGGAAGATAGTGGGTAATTACAGCAAAACAGGAAGTGTATGAAAGGATGATAGTAGCAAGGTATAGACAGCAGACAGTAAAATAAGTATTTTCTGGGATAGTGGGATAGACAAAAGATAAGTACTGGAAAATGGTGCCACCTAGTGGACAGTCAAATGTATTACAGCAGTAGTAATTTCTGGGAAAGGCTGGTCCAGGGCTAAAAAGATGATCTGTTCAGCTAGGGGAGGTAGTGGTAAAGGAAGACAGGGGCTATACTTTGACTACTGGATACAGGGGGTACGGCTGCTGGCTGACCAGGCTGAGAAGCTTTTAATTACAAACAACAAGGAATGCCATTAACATTGATTCATTGCTGAAAATTCAGATAATGAAGAGAACCTGTTTTATAAGACATTTTGGCCAGGCACGTTTGGGAACAAGTTATTTATCTAAAAATGACAAACATTTCACCATGAGACCTTAGCTGATCATTAGGATTATTGGAAATAGGTTTTCAATAGCTCAATGAGCTCTAGCTGTCCCAAATGAAAGTCCTTCCTCTGAGATTAGAATTTGTGGAACCCAAATTGTTAAAAAGCTACCATGTTACTTTCTTCTGCTTTTTCAGGAATATACCAAAATCTGATATATGTTCTCCTTTCTCAAATCGTCTGTTATATTAGTAGTGTTAAGTAAATAATCTTATAGCACTTAATTCTGTTTTACTCTCTCATTTATGTCATTTAAAGCAAACATTTCTTCAAAATAAGAATTGCATTTCTCAATCATGGATATTAATAGTTCCATTTGTTTAAAGTTGTTTTCTTGTTTACTTTCATTTTTTTATTTAGGAACAATTTACTTTTTAAAGTTAATTATTGCAAGGAGAGCAGTACCTGCTGAAAATCCTTTGTGAGAGAAATTTCACTGTGCAATGGCTTAGAGTAAGTCAGTTGCTGCAGTGTTTCTGGAACAGCATTTTAAGAAAGTATTCTGACAAGAAAATCTTCAAATTTAGCAAAACATCTTGTAAGATCCTCTTTTCAGAATAGTTCTTAAGTTCTTCTGGATTGTTTACCTTTCCATGTCCTATTGGTTTAAGAACTTAAGAACTCTTCACCGGTGCTGTTACTTATTGATCATCTGTTAAAAACTGGTGACATTTGGAGAAAAGGTGGTGAATTACACTTGATAAATAATTACAATACTTAGAGTTATAGACTTCTTTTACCCCAGAAAATGTATAATAATTCACATTCTTTTAATCTGTCAATGATAAATCAGTTTGTGATATAGTACTAATATTTAAAAAGTGTTCCACCCTGATTATTTTTGGATTTCTCAGTGAGAGTTATGTTTCCTTATCTTAAGTTAGGAAGTTAACAGCATGGATAATAACATTATTCATTCATGCAAACAGTTTGTTTGATGATATAATATGGTTTGAAATTACTTTAGGATTATTAACAGTAAAGGACCTTTCTGTGTGGAATGGGGTTGAGTTTTTAAGACTCCAAATGATGAATGTTATTCATAATGAGGCACAGCTGGGGAGGGGATGTTCTGTGATGGATCAGCAGCTTCTCCACCAGTTGTCCATTTTATGTTTGCCTCTTTATGTTTACCAGACAGGACATGTGAATGCTAGAATGGATTCTTGCTTTTCCACACCCTAGATTGCCTGGATTAAGGGGTATCAAGAAAAATAAGTGAATAAATGAAAATACTGAGCCAGCTTCACAATTAAAGTTATAGGCCTAAACTTGCAACAATATAGTATGTTCAGTTTTTGTTTTTAAAAAATTACAGTTACCCAGAAACTTTATAATTTTTATATGAACAAGTTCAATATTACAGTTCCATTGAGGTCTTAATTCATAACACTATAAATCCACTGAGATGTTGTCAGTTTCTGTACTACAGAGTGGAATACAGCAGGAGTTATTTGTTATCCACATGTAAACAGATATACCCTGGAGCTCTGGCCTCTGGGTTTGTAAAAAATCCTGTGGGCACCCATGCTATTAACAGACCCAGGGAATTACAGACCCATAAGCCTGACTAGCCTCATCTGTAAGGCCATGGAACGTATCATTATGGAACTCATAAATAAAGAAATAAGTGACCTCCAAACCCTGGAGCCTACCTAATTTGGCTTCATGAAGGGCAGATCCTGCCTGTTAAATCTGGTTGATTTCCTTGAAAATGTGACCAAGTCCACTGATGAGGGCAAGACTGTACACACAGCATATCTCAACCTGGCAAAGGCTTTTGACACAATCCCACATTCAGGCATTACTGATAAACTTAGCAAACTGAATGAAAATCTCTTTGTTGTAAGATGGTTTGCCAACTGACTCACAAACCAGACACACTATCAACGTGGGTGACACAACATCAACCTGCAGACCTGTTACCAATGGGATGCAACAGGGGTCAATGCTGGGCCCCCCCACTGTTTGGTATACATTTCTCAGAAGTTCAGGTCAAAACTAAGGGGTTGTGGTTGACTAAGTTTGTAGACAACTACAGACTAGATGCAATCATTAAATCCCTAAATGATGTCATTATATTCCAGGAGGGTCTGGCACAGACCATTGACAGGTGTATTAGTCATGGCCTCAAACCAAATGCATAGAAATGCATCATTATACCCTTTGGCACAAACAATGCCCCCTCACACTGTCAAATCAACAACAATACCCTAAGTACCCATGAAGTGGTAAGGGACCTGGGATCACAAGTTTACTGCAACCTTAACTTCGACCACCATGTGTCTACTGCAGTAAGGAAAGCTTTCTACATAGCACACTTGATTAGTAAAGGCATTGCACTGAGAGCAAAAGAACCCCCCCCCCCATATACTTGGCACTTATCCAGCCCATAATTGAGTATAACACCCCATTTGGCATGCACCATACTAAGCACCTGCAGTAATTAGTAATAGAGATACCTCAGAGGTTTCTAACAAAGAAGATCAAGGGGCTCCAGCATGTACCTTATACACACCAACTAAAGTCCTTGTCACTGTACTCTGTATCATATAGGCTTCTTAGAGGAGACTTATGCCTGGCCTACAGAGCAATACAAGACCCAAACATAATGAACTTGCTGCATATCCATAAATCAAATGGGACTAGGGCTACCTATTCCAGGGTCATAAATATGGTGACTTAAATAGGATATGCTGGAGGGACAGATTTATTTCCCAGTGACTGCCATGTCTTTGGAACAGGCTACCTATTCATGTGAAACAGAACACCACTATGACATTGTTCAAGATGAACCTGGACAAGGGAATGGGCTACCATAAATTTTTACTGGGAATAGAGCCCAAAACCCTCCTGGGCATGGGCAGTCATCACTAAATGCAATCTTGAGTATTGAGTAACTTTTCTGTGGTATTACATTGGGATGAAACAGCTAGGCTTGAAATGACCTCCGTGTTGATGCCTAGTAATCTCTTATGATCCTAAGAACTTAAGTTTGTAAAGATTAAATATCTTCTAAGTTGAATAGAATATAACATTTGTTTTAGTAAATTATACTTGGGATGTTGTTGCTTTGTGGCCTACATCTTTCACCGCAAGTGCCAGATATAGTTAAAACAGCTGGTCAAAGCACAACCTTAAATAGGCTCCTATATCCAAAAATGCTGTCCATCAAAAATAAAAAAAAAGTTAAAAGTCAGATCGGATGTCAGGAGTCAGTGCACTGAGAAAATGCCTATCTGCCGGGCAAAGATTTGGTCTTCTTATCTCAAAGCATATGCAGGATTAGCGAGGGCTTTAGTTGTTCATATACTTGTGGTCATATCAAGTCAGGACAAGAAATGCAAGCTACAATTTTGCAATCAGACCTTCAAACTATAATATATATCAAAATACCATCAAACAGAATGCTGTTGACAGTTACCACGTCATCAATTTGACATATTTATGAACCTGCCTTTGCTGCCGACATACTGCATCATGGCACAGGTGAGTTTCAGTGTGTCAACCATCAAGTTTTATAAGGGTTCAAACACTGGAATGCTGCAGCTAGTGCCATTCAAAAATAACACAATTTGAAAATGTTTAGTGCAAGAGAGAACTGATTATGTATAGTATGCTTATATAAAATTCATCAAAGACATGACAATGTCAGCCTGTAAGGAAATTAAAGAGTTAATATTTGTGCAAATATTTTCTAGAAATGCTGAATGCTTACCAATGTCATATACGTTTCTTGATTTTCACAGCTATGCTGAACTGTTTAAAACTAATATGCATTTCTGACTGGTGTTATGTAGTAGATAAGAGTAGAATTTACCATAATATATTTGGAAAATTTTTGTTATTCAGTGTACTACCCACCTTTTAGTAGATAGTGGATGAAAACAAGGCCCTCATCATATACTAATACAATATTTTAGTAAGTGAATAAAATCACATGCAGCAGCTGCTCTGTACTAAACTTAAAAACATTTATTGTTCTGCTGTATTGTATTCTGAATAATTTTAACTTCTGTAACATGTGACACTTTCACTATAAGTCATTGCTGGATTTAATTACCTGAACATTTTTGATATAACAAAGTTTAAATATGAAGAGCATTATAATTAACCAGGAATGCTAATTACACCTGGATTAGTCAACCTGGAACAAGATAAGAGAGTAGTAGCAACAGCACCAGAAAGAATGCTGGGTACTTCTAGAAAGGTAGAATATGGAAGAATGTAGCTGATGATTCCCCTAAGGCCACACACCTTGAGTTTTGTGTGTGTGTGTGTGTGTGTGTGTGTGTGTGTGTGTGTGTGTGTGTGTGTGTGTGTGTGTGGTTATATACCATACAGGAAAAGAGACATAAGGCTGCTAGAAGGATTCTAGAGGAAAGGCACAGGTATGATCAGGATGCAGGGAAAATAATTAAGCAGGGACTATAACAGCTGAAAGACATGATATGTGGGTGCAGAATAAAGTCTAAAAAATAAAATGTCATCTTGACAGGAAGACAAAGAGGGGGGAGGCAGAGTCAGAGGATTGTAAGATCTATCTACTCCCTAAATTCCTGAAAATACATTTTCTTTGAGAGGGTAATGACTCTGTGACCTGGAATAGACTGGATCATGAATGAATTAACAAACTTACTGAACAGGGAATATGACAATTGGTGAAAGGGTTTAGAAGAACATGTACACATGCAGTTGACAAAATGTTATATATATAGTTAATATACACCCAACAGATGCATTTTATTCCTGCATCAACAAAAACAGAATGCTATTTCAGTGTGACTTTTGATGTCTGCAGGTGGGCACAAGTCATTTATTTTTATTTATTTTATTTTACATTTGTTGACCGGGATAATCCGACTGGGAGCGGAGGCCCAGGGAGAAAAGCTTGAAGATAATAATACACATTGAACATTTAGTAAATTCTAGTTTCAAGCAGATTAGAGTAATAAGCAATACCAGCATTTAGCACATATAGTACTAACTTATTATAAAACACTTTACAAAACATAGTATTATTTATAAAGTTATAGATACATAACATTACATTCAGGTTTAAGGCACATTGAGCAGCAGTTATAAAGTTGACCCTTCCTGAAATGGTGTGGTAGAAAAAAGTTAGAAGTAGTTGAATGTAAGGTACCTAAGTAATAGAGAGGTCACTAGTTGGGGTTAGTGCAAGGACATAACCGATTAGTTTTGAAGTATTTCTTGAGTTTGTTTTTGAATCGAGTTAGTGAGGGTTCTAGGGTCAAGTCAGCTGGGAGTCTGTTCCATGTTTTTCCAACAGAGTTGGCAAACAGAGAGTCCCCAGCTGAGTAGTTGGATTTGTATGTTTGAACTAGGAGTCTAGCGGATGATCACAGTGGATGGGTGCTGGTGTAGGGGCTGATAATATTTTTTAGTCCAGGTGTATTTTCTGGTTGGTATAGGACTTTATGTGCCACTATTAGCTGGTTGAACTGCAGTAGGCTAGGCAGTTCAAGCCATCCTAGGCAATTTAGGTTGTGACAGTGGTGTGTCCGGTAGGCTGTGCCAGTAGCAAATCTGGCAATGTGGTTATAGCAGTATGACAGTTTATTAAGATCTGTTTTGTTTAAGTTGGAGAATAGAGGTGAGGCATAGAGAAGAGTTGATAGTGGATGGGAATGGGCAATTGCAGTTCTAGCAAGTGGGGTAAGGAAAGGTTTGATTCAGTAAAGAGAGCCAAGTTTTTATTAATGGTTTTGATAGTTTGATTGATATGCACATCAAACTTCAGGTTGTTATCAACTATGACACCCAGTAGTTTAGTTTGGGCTTCTGGGGAGATGATAGTGCCATTGTTAGCATTTATGTTGAAGGATGGCAGGGGGTCCTTCGTGTGGAGGAGAAGAGGAGAAGCTTAGTTTTGTTGGGGTTTAGGATTAGATGTTGATTGGAGAGCCATTTTTCCACTGTATTAAAGGTATTTATGGGTTAATGTGAATTAAGCAGCTGGTGAGGTGTCCTGTGTACTTGCTAAGTTTCTCTCAAAGGAGCCCTTAAAGGATACAACAAGTTGACTTATTTGCTAGATGAGGCTGAGGGGAGTGCTTTTCCATTGTTGGGGCCTTGTCTTTGTTTTATTGGACAACAACTTTGGCATTTATTGTAAAGTTTGTTGATGTTGGATATCCACCAAGGCATCTTGTTTTTACTTGGGGGGTTTGGCTTTGGTAATTTCTGGTATGGGCAAGTTCATACACTTATGCAAGTGATTGTACAGGGCTTTAGTGTAAGCTTCGGCGTAGTTACCACTTCCAGCTTGGGGGGGGGGGGTTGGGATGCATTTGTAATTTAACCTGGGGGGTATAGTTTGCCTTGTTGAAGTCTTTTAGCTTGATTTTACCATTGTTAGTTCTAGTGTTAGTACCACCTTGAAGGTGACTGATTTGTGGTCAGTTTAAACTAATGCGGGCCCGACAGTTGTGGCAGTGCATTTGTTTGACATGTTGGTGAGGACGAGATCTGGAATGTTTGTTCCCCTTGTTGGGGTATGAACAATTTGTTCCAGGACATTTGAATTAACAAAGTGAAGGAACTTTTGTGTTAGAGAGTTAGGGCTAGAGTAGGTTTCACACTTGATGGTGGGATTATTAAAATCCCCCATAACCAATGTGTTCAGTAAAATTTGAATTGTATCCAGCTTGGTCAAGTAGGCTTTGTGGGCATTGTGACCCATGGAGTGGGATCTATAACTGGCTATGACTTGAATGGGGGTCTTACCCACTGTAACCTGGACCTGGAGTAACACCATGGAGTTGTCTAGCTTAACTAGATGGAAGGTGAATTTATCTCTAATATAGTTTGAAACACTGCCGCCTTTGGTTTTCACATGTTCATTTTGTAGTCTAAAGACATGGAAGGCATTGTAGCATGGCAAGGCTGGTGTACTGTCTGAGGCCTTGAACAGGATTCTGTGACTGAACAAACATCTACATCTTCTAGTGATAGAAGTGCTTCCAGGGAGTGCAGTTTTTGGTTTAAGCTCTTAGCATTTAGCAGCATGACTCTTATTTTGTTCTGATTGGTTAATTTCACATTGGTAAACCTGTTTACAAGACCTAGCCTAAAAAAGGCACTATGAGGGAGGCAAGATCTTTTGCCAGCCACTGAGAGACAAGAGCTGCCAGGTACAAACCTTCTCTGGCAAAGCAGCAAGGTTTGTCGATCATGGCTTTCCAGGCTGACAGAAACTGGATCCCCTTTGAATGACACCAAAAACTGTACCAATTATTGAAAGCAATCATTTTTTGTTTATAGTGTGGTATCATTCTAGGTGAGGGTAATATGCTGCTCAAAGCTAGGCACATACTTGCCTGGGACACATACTCAGAGAGTTCAACCATGCCTCTCTTCGTATAGTCCAGTGAGGAACATCACGGGTCATTCACTCCAACATGAACTATGACAGAGTAATAATGGTATTTGCTGCTGAGAGACCTGAGTGTATGCGTGATCTGATAAATCCTGGCACCAGACAGGCAGCTGGCTGTGACTTTATCTTTTTCAAACCTGGTTCTCAATATTGAATCTCCAATGACAAGAACCTTTGTTTTTCTTTTTTTGAGTGTTATGCCTTATTGGCTTGTTGAGTGAGATGCTGGTGTTGTTATGTGTCATGGGTGCTGTGGGGACTGTGTTAGTTGCAGCAGTCTTGTGTTTGGAGGTCTCTGGTGTTTCAGTAAGTTTTTTAAGAAAACCTCCACATATGTGAATTTACGTGTTTGATGCATACTATGTGTATGAGTAGTACTATGTATATAAATAGTGGTACTATGAGAATACGTAGTAGTGGGTGAGTTGACAACCTTCTCTGTGTTACTGTTTTGAGTGAAAGAGAGCATGGACTCTAGATTATTGGTGTAAATGCATCTCTCACACTCTGTACTAGAGTGTGTTATTAGTAGAGGGTTGTGTGTGTACATGAAACAACTTCTACACTGCCTCAAGAGCCCCAAGTCATCAAGGTTGGCAGGAGAAACAAGGGTAGTCCAACTGTCGATAATGCTAGGTTGAAATCTGTTGTCAGTAGGGGTGGCTGTTCAGATTCGATCATGGAGGAGCTCAGTAGATGGATATTTCTGCCTGGGTTTTATGGAAAATTTGTTGAATTTAATTATCCAGCTTTGGCATACACCTGGACGGCAGTGTGCAGTGCTGTGCAACTTGCAAACAAGCATAAATCTACTCAAATGCAGGGCCTAAATACCAGAAGTTAAAATTTAAAAAAAAAATTTAAAAGATTCAAAAGGACCAATGAGGATACTTATTCCAAGCCATAGACTAGCCTTCCTTTACCAGACAGGTACCAATCAGCACAATTCTCTTACTAAAATGCAGATAGGCCCTTTCCAATCCATTGTGGCCTGGAAAACATGCTCAGAACAAGCAAACCACTACAAACAGTTCCAGAAGCAGCAAGCCTATATCTAGACTATGCTACAGCTACTTGCTACCTCAGTTTTGATGGGAAACACTAGAAAATGTTTAAAACCACAGAAAAATAGCAATGAGACACTAAAAATATTTAAAATAGCAGAAAATCAGCAGGGAGGCTCTAAAGAATATTTTAAACATTTAGCAGATCAGTTATTTAAACACTGCTTGGTGGAAAAACCAGAACAAGCAGAACAGATAGCATAAAAACAGTGAAAAATACCAGTAAATACTTAATAAACAGTAAAACTAACAAAAAAGCTTTGTAAACAGTGAAAACAGCAATACAATTCTATTTAACAGGCACAGTAAAGCAGACAATTGCAGTACAACAGTGTTGTTTAGTACACAGTAAATACAGTATAAAAGTAGGCAGCAGGCAATAAAAAAGTGCAGTAATTAGTATACATAAGCAAGAAAACAGGCAACTTATTTTTTTTGGAAGCTCAGAAGCCTCTAGTTGTCTGGTATCTCAGCTTCGGGTTATAGCTGCTAGCCTGCCTCAGTTCAGCTCTGTACAAATAAGCAGAAACCTGTTGAAATGCATGGCCTAAAAAAAAAAAACTTAAAATGATTCAAAAGTACCAGTGAAGATGCTTATTCCAAGTCCTAGAACAGCATCCCTTTACCAGACAGGTCCCGATCTGTGTAATTCTCTCACAAAAGTGCAGCTAGGCCCCTTCCAGTCTAAGAAAACTTGGAAAACATGCTCAGAACAAACAAACCACTGCAAACAGTTCCAGAAACAGCAAGCCTGTATCTATGCTATTCTCCAGCTACTAGCTAACCTAGTTTTAGCAGAAAACACTAGAGAATGTTTAAAACAGTAGAAACATAGCAGTGAGACAATAAACATGTTTAAAACAGCAGAAAATCAGCAAGGAGGCTCTAAAGAATGTTTTAAACAGCTAACAGATCAGGCATTTAAACACTGCATGGCAGGAAAACCAGAACAAGCAGAACAAATAGCTTTAAACAGTGAAAAATACCAGTAAATACTTAATAAACAGTGACACTAACAAAAAAAAAAACTTTGTAAACAGTGAAAACAGTAAGAACATTAGATTTAATAGGCACAGTAAAGCAGACAATTGCAGTACAACAGTGTAGTCTGGTACACAGTAAATAAATACAGTATAAAAGTAGGAGCAGGCAATAAAAAGTGCAGTAAATAGTATAAATAATCAAGAAAACAGGCAACTTATTTTGCTTTTGAGAGTTCAGAAGTCTCTAGTCATCTAGTATCTCAGCTCAGAGCTGTGGCTGGTAGCCTAACTCAGTTCAGCTCAGTCCAAACAAGCAGAAACCTGCTCAAATGCAGGGCCTAAATACCAAAAGCTAAAATCTTCAAAAAAAAAAAAAAACGTTTAAAGGATTCAAAAGGACCAGTGAGGTTACTTATACCAAGCCCTAGACTGGCATCCATTTACCAGACAGGTCCCATTCAGCACAATTCACTTACAAAAGTGCAGCTAGGCCCCTTCCAATCCAAGATGGCCTGGAAAATGTGCTCAGAACAAACAAACCACTGCAAACAGTTCCAGAAGCAGCAAACCTGTATCTGGACTATGCTACAGCTACCAGCTACCCTAGTTTCAGTGGAAAACATTAGAGAATGTTTAAAACAGCAGAAAAGTAGCACAGGGACACTAAAACAATGTTTAATACAACATAAATCAGCAAGCAGGCTCTAAAGAATAATTTAAACAGTTAACAGATCAGTTATTTAGACACTGCTTGGTGAGAAAACCAGAACAAGCAGAATAGATAGCTTAAAAACAGTGAAAAATACCAGTAAATGCTTAACAAACAGTGAAACGAACAAGAAAAGCTTTGTAAGCAGTGAAAAGAGCAATAAAATTTGATTTCACAGACACAGTAAAGCAGACAATTGCAGTACAGCAGTGTAGTTTAGTACACAGTAAATAAATACAGTATCAATGTAGGTGGCATGCAACAAAAAAGTGCACCCAGTTCGGGTTTGTAAAAGGGTGATCATGTCTCCTAAACCTGATAGACTTCTTTGAAGCAGTCACCAAAGCCGTAGACAAGGGTAAGGTGGTTCACACAGCCTATCTAGATCTTGCCAAGGCATTCAACACCATCCCCCACTCTGGAATTATAGATAAACTCACTAAACTAGGTATAAACCCTTGTGTCACAAGATAGGTTGCCAACTGGCTCATGGACAGAACCCACACTGTGAAAGTAGCAGACTCCAAATTCGACTTCAGACCAGTGACAAGTGGAGTACCACAGGGTTCATTCCTAGGTCCTCTCCTGTTTGGTATCTACTTCTCTGAAGTATAGGCTAATGCAGAACGTCTTTGGCTAATGAAGTTCACGGATGACTGCAAACTAGGAGCCATAATCGAAACTCCTAACGATGTGGACATCCTACAAAAGGGCCTCACTGAGACAGATGCCTGGTGTCAAAGCCATGGCCTCAAGCTCAATGCCAGAACGTACATTGTCATCCCCTTTGGTAAAAACTCTGTATTCATGAACGACAACATAGGCAATAGTATACTTAACACCGAAAGTGTGATAAGAGACCTTGGGACACAAGTGGACAGTAGTCTCTCCTTTGATAATCACATCACCACAGTAGTCAGGAAATCCTTCTACGTGGCACACCTCATCACAAAAGTTTTCTCATCCAGAAAAAAAGAGGTCATTGTTCCCCTCTACTCATCACTCATTAGACCCATTATAGAGTACAACGCCCCTTTTAGTATGTACCTCACAAGACATCTACAACAACTGGAAAGGCCACAGAAATACCTCACAAAGAGGATTACCGGCCTCAAACAGATGCCCTACGCAGACCGTCTCAAAAAACTCCAGCTTTACTCCGTCGCTTTCGCCTACAAAGCTATGTCAAACCCAGAGCTTTTGGATATGCTCCACTTAAAGAAATCCCAATCCCTCCGAGCTACACACTCTAGGGACCTAAACCTTGTCACCACAATAAACAGAACATGCAGGAGGGATAGATTCCTGTCCCAGAGACCTCCCATACTCTGGAATAAACTACCTATCTATATCAAACAAAGCTCCTCATTAGCAATCTTCAAGAAAAATCTTGATGATTGGATGGGAAATAGGAAACTCACCCCGGGGATCACCTTTGTGGCTCTGCTCGACAGTGGCACAGAAAAATTATTTTCTTGGGTGGCAAAAGCCAGGGTACCTTTTTGGCTTGGCTTGTATAGGCCCCAGGGCCGATAGCCTAGTACCTACCTATGAACCTATGAACCTAAGTAAATAGTATAACTTTCTTTGTATATCTTTTCAATAATGTGGCCAATGAGTTTGATAATGTACGCTACATGGTGGTTCATATATGTTTAACATAACTGACACACCTAAGATAATTTATTTACCACTATAGCTCCATAGATTATGTGTTTTGTTATCCTTGTAGCATTAATAATGCTGAGAATCTTTTAATGGAATTGGGCCAAATAGCACACAGCTGCTGCTGTATCACTGATTTTAAGAGATGTATGTATATATATATATATATATATATATATATATATATATATATATATATATATATCCATAGTCATGTTTCTAGTTTGAAACTGCACATGCATGATTGACTGTATAGATTAGGTGCATTAACCTGAAAAATAACTACTGCAGAATTGTACTGCTGTAAGGATATTATTTTTAAAAGTAACATTGTCCAGTTAGGTATTCAGTGATTGCTGTATACTTTGGGAAATGTTACAAACATGCAGGCATAACAACCCCATGCTTTTTCCATGATTCATTGCGGACCATCCAGAAAATGTGGCATTTACCAATGCTATGCACTTATAAAGGAAAATGCGCAATGGGGGAAGCAAGTCATTTCAGAATACAGGCTGTTTGTCCTGTTTTCATTACTAGCTCACCTTGATGTATTTCTCAGTGTTTAGTTTAACAAAGATCTATAAGAATAGAAGTCTTGAACATCATGCATGGGACCATTATAGGGTGAACTAAGTGACTTTATGCCAAGAAGCAATGACCTTAAAGTTTTCTGTTAAACAGGGGGAATTTGGGGGCAAAGCCATTTGCATAAAGAAAATAATTTCTGTCTTAGTCAATGTTATTTTGCTTTTTGACAAAGCTATTTTCACAGAGCTTTTGTTATAAGCTTTTTCAATTTAGCACTATAGTTTGTTTGCAGCAGAATGATTTTCAGTATTACTTTATAGATTTAAAATGTTTTGAGCACCTACACCAGTACAGAATGCATATGACTTGCAGTTATGTGAGAGTTTACTCAAAGTAAGTTCTATAAAATTGCTTTATTTTTTTTCCAATTTGTACAAACAGGTCATAGTCAAGAAAGAGTAAAGACATTTAGCATCCAATATTGTCAAGTAAAGCAGTATGCTTGTGTGTGTGTGTTTGTGTGTGTGTGTGTGTGTGTGTGTGTGTGTGTGTGTGTGTGTGTGTGTGTGTGTGTGTGTGTGTGTGTGTGTGTGTGTGTAGGTGTACATTCAATGACAGAAAAGCAATATTAGTGAAATCTGTTCTTCAAACCAAACTGTTCAAAAATGACTTCCAAAAAATAGTGGTGTTGTAGGGGTGGGATGGGCAAGCCCCCCTGATACCCTCCCACTCATCCTCTGCTACTGAAATATTCCAACTGCAAGATAGAACAGTATTGAGGAAAGGGGAAAATCACCTATCTCTGGTACTCAGCAATCTCAAAAAAAAAAAAAAAAACCACTGACCCCCCCACTTAACTTTGCTCACATTGACCAGTTAATCAGACATTCTACTACTTGGCTGTATGACCATTATAACTGCTCTGCAGAAAGTATCAGTATAACAACACTCACTATAGCAGTGTTCATATTGTAACACGCCAGTCACACGGCAGGATGATATCCACATCTTTGGATCTGTGGTCTCATCTGAAGCTTCTGCATTGGTGACATTTAGTGAGCTGTCACATGATCGAATTGAGTTTTCTCATGAGGATAATGTAGATGCTTACGTGTGTGGAAGAAGCTGTGCCAGGTTAAGTATAGTGGCAGACACTCACCAGTTTATTTCAGACAGGTAAATTAAGAAGACATTCATATCTTACATGCAGCTACAGACAAGAAGAAGTTTACTGTACCTAGCTAGACAATTGGGGATTATACGCACCAGGATAACAACATACAGTCCTCAAATATGCATATCCCTGCCAGTGTGAAAGGCTGAGGTGTTTAGCATATATCTTGTGAGGCTAAGGTTTACTGGTCAGCATTGATGCTCAAGGGCAAATCATAGGGGTTTATCAGATTAGTATATATATATATATATATATATATATATATATATATATATATATATATATATATATATTACACATAAAGTGCATCATCTTAGTATGATGCATTATAAAGCATCCTTAGGTCATAATAAAAGGTTATCATAACCACTGGCTGTTTCTATTTTTCAGTTGCCTTTTAGGTGCAGCATTAACATACCCACATGATGACACTTGGTTCAGGAGGCAAAAGCAGATAGAATGATGCCAGAGTAAGTGCACATGTCTAGACAGATCACCATTCATTGACTATAATGTTAAATAATCATTAAGCAAAACAGTGCTTATTACAAAGTGAAGTGTAATATGCATCTCCCTATGGTCCTGGGGATCGTGAGATGTAGCGTACATCTCCCTATGGTCCTGGGGATCGTGAGATGTAGCGTACATCTCTCTATGGTCCTGGGGATCATGAGATGTAACATACATCTCTCTATAGTCCTGGGGATCATGAGACGTAGTGTACATCTCCCTATGGTCCTGGGGATCATGAGATGACCCAGGAGGAGGGCCTGGACTCCTGAGGGGTCATTCAGCACATTGGATGTGTTCTTTAGGATCCTGTCCTACCAAGGAATGTAATTCTGCAGGCTCTGATGAGCAGGTGACTCCAGCTGACCTGGCTGGACTATCTGAGGTTAGTGAGTAGGATGCTGTGGTAGGCACATAGATCCCAAACTGTATGACAGTCCATTATCTGCTTTTAAAGATGGGTTTGTTTTGCTTGGTCCCATGTAATACGGCACACAGTAGCACTAAAATCTTATATGGGTTTGAGAGACAGTAGCACATCTGATAGGATGCCTTTCTAAGTACAGCTGTGGTCCCCTAAAAAGGCCGTCTCTAGCATCTACCATGTCCACTCTTCTGACTGTCCTGCATAGACTTGGTGTATTGATGTTCTTATCTTAAAATAATGCAGCGTTAGATCATCTTGGCATAGGCAGTAATTATAAAATGTAAATCTCATATAGAAATGTTACACTCCTAATTCCTGGTGACTCTGAGAAGCAGGTTGTTTTGATTATAAGCAAATAAAAAAGTGGCACATATTTAAACAAACTACCCCACATGGCTAATAGGACTGAATGCTATACCAATAATTTGAAAATGAGCAATAAGCCATTGTATCAAGCAAAAAATTTTAATATGCTATAAAAGGTGTTTTGCTTTATACATAGGTTCAGTGTTTATTTTTGGATTATTGTTTTTCTTTCATCACTGAGGATACTGGTTTGGTTACCAAATACTATACCAAAAATACATTGCTGTGGGATGAGATATGCTGCAGTGTTGCCAAGACTCTTGTACTTTAGTCATGATGGTCATTCTACAATAGAGTAGCTCTAAATATGGCAGCATAACACACCTTATCCATATACTACTGTTTTACATTTGTTAGGGTACTTTAAATTTAAATACTTTTCATCTTAACGTCTAAAGTACATGCAGCATTTTCATTTCTTTTCACGTGAGCAATATGACACATACCTCTCAGCTGTTCAGATTTTCACAGAATGTTAAGATTTTTGCCTCATATTTTTGGTCTGCTTCTCAAAATATTTTGTTTTTCTGGAAAATCACTGGCAAATCATTGAGGAATAAAGTCAGAAAATAATGGTATACGTTTGAGTTTCAGACTTAATTTCCTTCAGAAAATTCACACTAACACAAGATCTGTTAGGCTATCAACTTTCTAAGCTTGTCAGAGTATGTGTCTTTTCAGCTTTTCCTGGTTAGGGGTCACCACAGCAGAACTCCGGTCTGCTAATGATTGGCAGTAGATTTTTACATACTGAGTTGCCATCCCTGACACACAACCTTTAACGAAGGTATGCCCATTCATGCATGTCTCCACGCAGAAGACGCTCTATTTGAGAATCGAACTGGACAGCATCTTACTGTGAGGCGACAACACTACCACAGCACCACCACCACCACAGTTCTAAGCTTGTCAGAGTAATATCTAAAAAGTGTGCCTATTTTTGGGCCTTTGTTCCCCCATTATTTGTAGCTCTGTCCAGATTTCTTGTTCTAAGAGTTTGAGAGTTGTGATATGATGAATGAGGGGAAGAGAGAACAATTTTAAGATACTTATTCATTATTAGGGCATTAGGTCCATAACTGCATTTTAGCATAGAAAAAGCATTTATTCTACAATATTAGATAGCAAGATAAAGAAGAGGATAGTTTTTAACCCAACAAGTAACATAAAGCTGAGACCCTTCAGGCAGGAGTTCTGAAAGTAGATCTAAACAGAAAACAAACATGAGGTTCAAAAGCTGCCAAGGTGATAATTAGTTTAATTATACATTAGAATCAGAGTTGGTTCTGTGATTGCCGCTCCATCCTGGTATTGACAAGGTATCTTTTATCATGTGAGTGGTTTCTTAATGCACAAAACATGATGAGATTAAAATAGACCAGTGATAACTCTGCAGTGAACATGCATACTGTGTAACAGGTAGAGAGAGCAATTTTTCTTTCTGTGTGGAATCATTTGCTAGGTTTGGTCCCATATTTTGCTCCTTTCGTTTTCCTGCTTTTGATTGCATTTTCCAATCCAGTGTGCTTTCTACTGACTTCTTATGCATTCAATATATTTGTAATGCTTGCTTCAAGGTGGTCCGCACCTTACCTGTTGAGATACTTGCTCATCTATACTCTTCACCCATAGAGTTTATTGATTGCTGCTTCATTACTGTGCTTTCCTCATACTGATATACAAAGCAATTAAAAAAATAGGGCCTTACTCCACCAGAAATGTGTGCCCCTGCATCTCCTTCCAGAACTCTGCTCTTTAACTCCTCTACCTACTATATATCATTATTTTTAACTACTCTTTCCATATGTTTGTCATTGTGATAATATGTACATTGTATGTGACACCATATAAATCTTTTTTTCCTCTGATAATTATGTGCTTGCTTATTTATTTGCCCATCTTTCCTTTAAATATTTGCTGCATAATTTAACTGTGTTATGGACCATTGTCAGTGGGTGTTAAGGGAGATGGCTTCCAGGAAATGCTAATAGAGTGGTATATAAAACAGAACAAGTGGCATTTTCAGAAGCAAAGGAGCTAAACTATTTGTACCCATTAAATAAAAGGAGAGTAGAAAATTGGAGAGTAGTGCACTCAGTAGTGCAACAGTAAGATATCTGGCAAGACACTGGAGTATGCAAAAACTAAAGTGCAGTAAGTTTAAAGATGAGAAATACTGTCATCGCCAAAAATAATGTGAGAGGGAATAAAACTGGTAAATAAAGAAGGGTGGATAAGATGAGAAATACTGTCATCACCAAAAATAATGTGAGAGGGAATAAAACTGGTAAATAAAGAAGGGTGGATAAGATGAGAAATACTGTCATCACCAAAAATAATGTGAGAGGGAATTAAACTGGTAAATAAAGAAGGGTGGATGAGAAATACTGTAATCACTAAAAAGAATGTGAGAGGGAATGAAACTGGTAAATAAAGAAGGGTGGATAAGATGAGAAATACTGTCATCGCCAAAAATAATGTGAGAGGGAATAAAACTGGTAAATAAAGAAGGGTGGATAAGATAAGAAATACTGTCATCACCAAAAATAATGTGAGAGGGAATGAAACTGGTAAATAAAGAAGGGTGGATAAGATGAGAAATACTGTTATCACCAAAAAGAATGTGAGAGGGAATAAAACTGGTAAATAAAGAAGGGTGGATAAGATGAGAAATACTGTCATCACCAAAAATAATGTGAGAGTGAATGAAACTGGTAAATAAAGAAGGGTGGATAAGATGAGAAATACTGTCATCACCAAAAAGAATGTGAGGGGGAATAAAACTGGTAAGTAAAGAAGGGTGGATAAGTTAAAGATAGGTAAACAGCAATAAAACATAAAACTGCAAGAGGAAGCTATGTGCTTGAAACATGACATATAAAACTGGCAAAATATATGGTTATACTGTGGGAAGGTGAACTGTCAGTGTGGCCTTGTAATGTTCTAAAACTTATGCTCTAATCCTGAGTTGGCATTGATAGTGTTGACAGATGTACAAAATGAGGTTGCTATGGTCCAGATATTTGTAGAATGATTGCACAAAGACATCTTTCACTACAAGGTATTGTATTAACCTGTCCAGCAATATATTTTGTGCAGGCTGAATTCTTAAAGATGTGACCAAGGATTATAGGTATTCAGAGATGTTGCTTTTTTCTTCTCTGTACTGAACATAAGTAATTTATTCCTGCTTTAAACTGTGAAACTCAGCTGATGGTGCTTTTGTCTTTGAAGGTGCACACAATAAGATGTGTGAGATTGACATACATCACAGATGACATCTGTCATTCACCATTTCAGATGGTGTACTTGAAATTTCACTATTGCTACTGAAATGTGGTATTTAGGTATATTGTGTCCTTATATATAGTGATCTCTTACTTATCCTTATATATAGTGATCTCGTACTAAACTGACATACTTAATATGATGTCAGTTTTAACATTTGTGAGCCACTTCATACAGTAATAAAGCTGCAATAAAATTCACATGATAGCACAAATGCATTGAGCTACTATTAAAGTGAACCATAGACAAATGATTATGTAAAACAGGAAGGTAATGGAATGTCTGTGGTTTGTTACATGAAACACTGTGTCATTTGGGCATTGCTTTGCTTGCAGACATTTTGGAATATTGTGTTCTGTTGTTAAGTACATGAATTAGTTCCACATATATGATACAGATTGTTTATTACAAAGAAGTGCAACTGTGAGCCATATTAGCAATGACTGCCATGTCGATGTCAAACAAGTTTTATTCAAAGCATGGTGAAGATAATGTACAGTATTTATTATGCAGGTACTTAAGCCAGAGGCTATATCATATTTTGTAGATGCTATGATGTTTCTTGTTTTGTTGTACATAAAACATACCATCCAGATTGGAACAGGATGTATAATGAATTTCTACATGGTAGATTTTCTATTTGGATTGATTGTAAATCAGTAGTAAACACTGATTATAATTTTTACAGCTGCAATAGTGTATAGGTTGTATCCTGACATGGATATAGCACCCTGCCCACTTACCAAAACTCTAACCTACTCCATCACAGTCAATCTGGCTGCCTTTAGACTAATACCTTCAGAGAAAATGATAAAAGCAACCCTAGTCACTAAAAATCGTCAGTACTTTCTAACTACCTTGTACAGATTCATCTTGGAGACTTTTCTGGACTGCAGCAGTCTGTCAACACTTCCTGTCAGACAGATAAAACCACTTTTGGCAACCCTTTCCACACTTACAAATAATCTCTCCTTATCTCTCCTTATTTGTGTGTGTGTGTATATATATATATATATATATATATATATATATATATATATATATATATATATATATATATATATATATATATATATATATATCTAGGACTTTTGATCGAAAGATCAAAAGTCTGAATCCATAATTACCGAAAACACTTTAACGAAAGCGCTTTCACTGAAAAAGCACTTTCGTTAAAGTATGTTAAAAAAAAAAACATTAAAACTACTGCACCCCCCACACACCCCTACTTTAATATTCACACTCCAAGGTCGCACTACATTGGGGAAAATGGAATTTTCCCTTATCCGCACAGTAGTACGGCCGGCACAACAAGCATACTTACTCGAAAGTGTTGCTTCGGTAAACAGCACTTTCGGTTAAGTATGCTCGCCAATTAATCTTTCGGTGGAAAGTGCAGTTGGGGATCCCATACATATATATATATATATATATATATATATATATATATATATATATATATATATATATATATATATATATATATATATAGCTTATGATTAGTGTACTATGTCACTTTATGTTGGTAAATGATCCTAAATTTACTGAATTACTGCCTCGCTAGGGATTGCTTTCAAGAGGAGACTGTCATTTAGTGCCCCAGGGATTTTTTTAGCAGTATGTATCCAATTGATTTAGACAATCAGAAAGTATTTTTCTAGGAGAAAAACTGACATTATGTGAATGTTTGTGTTTGCTACTGTTTTTAAGTTTTGTGTGATTTTTGCAGAGCAACTCATTTAAATTTGCCTGTTTTGGCAGAAAAATGTTGTGTGCTGCTTGTGTAACTTTGTTTTGGGGTGTTTGGAGAGGGTCGTATGCTAACTAGTTGCAACTTTCCTTCTGACTCCTTCAGCTATGCCTTACCATCTATCAGGCTTCTTCCCAGCTGCAGCATGTATGCTTACAGTTGTCCTGATCGTCTTTCTCTGAATGTACCTAAAAAGAAAAAAAAAAATTAAAACATGAGCCTGTGCACTAACTATGCCATCTGAGCTCTTACTGTGCAATAGCTCATGGTAGGTGACTCTGTAGTGACTACTTCTGATTTCTCAGACCACTTACCTGTTTCCTCAAATCCCTCTGGTATAGTCTTGTTGGTCACTACTGACCAGAGGACACACTGGTTCTCTGTGGCTATTCTAGTGCCCTGGTTGGGCATGATAGACCAACCATTTTAGGTACTGGACATATTTGAAGAGGATCTTCTTGGTTCTAGGGGAAATATATAATTTGCTCCTGATGATGTTCTTTCCCCTAACCACTCACAATTTAGAGATGTACCTAGAAAACAGAAATTGAAAATGTATCACATTGAAAATAAGAAGATAGTATTCCCAGGTAATGAGATTGTTACAGTCAGTCAGTTCTGGGATCTATTTGTCTTCCACTAATATGGGATGCATATAAAGATATTGACAATGAGAAGATTATCTTACCTCAGGGTTCTGTATATTAAAATTTTGATTCAACAAATAGTTTTCACAGGGACCATTTCAGGCTTACTCTTTCCTTCTCTGAGACTATTTCCAGATCAAGGGATGCATTTCCTTGAGGAGTCCCTAACTCTGCACTTGTTCCTCAACTGTGGAGATGTGTTTAAAGCTGGCTGTAATGCTCCCACTTTACTCTCACTAGTTTCTATAAAAGCAGATAAATCATATAGTTTCACACGATAATACATTTCTCTGTTCTCCCTTTATAGCTGATCCAAAGCATAGAGTTCTAGTGGCAAAAAAAAGCATCTTTCCTCCTTCAACCTACTTCTTGTGGATAAGCAGAGTAAGTGATAGGACAGATGAGGTATAAGACTTGTGGATAAGCAGAATAAGTGGTAGGACAGATAAGGTATAAGACTCATGGATAAGTAGAGTAGTGGTAGGACAGATGAGGTATAAGACTTGTGGATAAGCAGAGCAAGTGTTGGTTCTTTCAGGGGGGGGGGGTTCCCCCTCAACCTCACAACCAACCAGAATGGTTTGCTCAGGTGTTCCAGTACTTGTTAGAAGCAGATGTCATAGAACATGTCCCTGTAGGAAATAGCAGAGGTTTTTATTTCCCAGTTTTTCTGATACCAAAGAAGGAGCACTAGTGGAGACCTGTTTTGGAGTTGTCCTTTATTTATTGACATTTGATTACTGGAGAAGTCTGACTGGATAGAAACCCATTTTCAGCAGAGGCTCAGGGGAGAAATGCACCAAATTATTGAAAAACATTTTATTTTATTTATTTATTTTACATTTGTTGACCGGGATGATCCGACTGGATACATATCCATTTTCAGCGGAGTCCCGGGGAGAAAAGCTCCAGACACATAACAATTTACAAATTTTAGTTAGATAGCATTAAGTAACAGGGAGTACAGAAAGAAAATCAGATAGTACAATAATTTCAGTTACAGAACATACAGGCTGATTACAGGCGTAGAAGAATATATCCATCCATGAGGCAAGAGACATACTTTAAGTTGTGGAAGTAGGTAATTGTTATCTTATTACCTAGGGTTTAGGATAATTTATTAAGGCAATAGTACCTAGGTTAGTTAGTATGATTAATCAACTTGTTTGGATAGACTGGTAGGGAAGTTTGTTTGAAGTTAAAGTAAGGTGGAGGGGGTGTAAGGGATACTAGTCAGGGCTGGTACAGGGACATAGCCTTACTGACAGAGTTGGCAAAGAGGGAGTCACCAGCAGCGTGGTTTGATGTGGTTGTTTGGATGGACTGTTAGGGTTGTTTGTTTGAAGTTAAAGTAAGGTGGAGGGGGTGTAAGGGGTACTAGTCAGGGTTGGTACAGGGACATAGCCAATGTGACTTAAGGTGGCTTTTAAGTTTGTGTTTGAATAACGTTGGCGAAGATTCTTGGGTAATGTCATCTGGTAGTGAGTTCCAGTATTTACCGACAGAGTTGACAAAGAGAGAGTCACCTGCAGCGTGGTTTGATTTGGTCATAAGTACTAGAAGTTTGGTGGATGAGCGGAGTGTCCGGTTGTTAAAATAAGGGCGGATTAAGTTTCTGAGGGCTGGAGTAGTGTCTGGGTGGTGGAGTATTTTATGGGCAACTGACAGCTGGTTAAGCTGGAGGAGTTGGTGTAGTTCCAGCCAGCCCAGGAGATTCAGGTTCAGACAGTGGTGGGTCCGGTAGGGTGTGCCAGTTGCAAATCTAGCAATGTGGTTGTAGCATGTTGACAATTTTTTGAGATCAGTTTTACTCAGGTGGGAGAAGAGAGGGGAGGCATAGAGAAGGGTTGATAGAAGATGGGAGGGGCAATAGCAGTTCTTGCTTGCGGGGTTAGGAATGATCTGACCCTATAGAGACTGCCAAATTTCTTATTGATAGTTTTTATGGTTTGATTGATGTGTATATCAAACCTAAGGTTGTCATCGATCATGACACCCAACATTTTAGTTTGAGTTACTGGGGAGATGATGGTGCCATTATTAGCTGTTATGTTGAATGATGGTGATTTGGTTCTATTTGTTGGGGTGAAGAGAAGTAACTTAGTTTTGTTTGGATTTAGTATTAATCATTGGTTTAATAGCCAATTTTCAACCTTGTTGAAGGTGTTTTGGGTTATTGTGGTAAGTTTTGTAGGGGAGGAGGCAGAGCAGATCAAGGTTGAGTCATCTGCATATTGAATGCAGGTAGCTTCTGGAATGACTGCACCAAGTTCATTTATAAAGATGGAAAAAAGAAGGGGACCTAGTATTGATCCCTGGGGGACACCAAGTCTGATGGGGAGGTGAAAGGAGAGTTTACCCTTCCACAGTACTGCCTGTTGCCTGTCCTGTAGGTAAGACTCAAACCATTGAAGGGCTTGTTTATTTAAGTTTTGGGCTTCTAAACTTTTCATTAGCATTTTGTGATCCACCATGTCGAAGGCCTTGGATAGGTCTAAGAAGAGGACAGAGGACAGATTGTTATTGTTACGATTGTGGTTGATGGTGTCAGAGAAAGAGGGGAGAGCTGTTGTGGTGCTGTGATTGGGTCTAAAGCCATGCTGCAAATTGGATAGTAGTTTGTTCTCTGTGAGATATTTCATGAGTTGAATATGAACGCACTTCTCCATGATCTTAGCTAGAGGAGACAGAATAGCTATGGGCCTGTAGTTGGATAGTTCAGTAGAACTGCCCCCCTTGTGTAGTGGTATGATATGTGAGATTTTCCATATGTTGGGGATAACGGCTTCTGATATGGTTCGGTTGCTAAGGACAGAGACAGGGTATGCGATTGCCTCTGCAGCCTGTTGTAAGTAGTCAGCTGGGAGGAGGTCTGCAGCCAGGGTGGTGGGTCTTAGTTTACTAAGTAGGGTCTTAATGAGTTTGGTGGGGACAGGTTGGAGTTCGAAGGGGGGTATTGTGTTGGACTTTGTTTTGTTAGGATTAAGTCCTGTGGGTGTGAGTTGGTTAGCTAAAGTTTGGATGGCTTCCGTGAAGAAGGAGTTAAAGGAGTTAGCCATGTCTTCTGGAGTTTTTTGATTAGTGCCAGATGGGTTTGGGGTGGTGGTTTGTCCTGGGTGGAGGAGTCTATTTATTCCTGTCCAGAATTTCTGAGGTTTAGTTTTGTGTACTTGTTGTAGGTGGTGGTAGTAGTTCTTTTTATCTACTGTTATGGATTTTTTTGCCTCATTTCTTAGTTGCCTAAATAGGAGTTGGTCAGGTTGGGTTTTAGTTGTGTGGTAGGTGGCCCATGCTTTATTTCTTGATGTAATTTTGTCCATAGTATCTTTGTTGAGCCAAGGTGCAGTGTTGACCTTGGTTCTACTAGTCTGACTAGGGGCATGGAGGTTAAGGATAGTGAGGAATTTGTCATTGAAGTAAGAAACTGCTTCATCTAGTGGGAGCCATTTTAGGGCAGACCAGTTGCATGCATTTAGTTCACTGTAAAATTTTAGAGGATTGAAGCTTTTGTTGCTTCTTATAGTTCTGTATGTGGGTTGTTGACGGTACTTAATCTTGTGTCTGAGTATATATGTCAGGCAATGGTCACTTAGATCGTCTGGTAAAGTGCCTGGTGAATAGAGATGGGGGAAGTTGTTGATGAGTATCCAATCTAGAGTACTAGCTTTGTTATGTGATTTACTTGGCCTAGTGGGTGAGGTTATGGTTTGGGTAAATCCATGGAGGTTAATATGGGTCTTTGGGGATTGAGTGGAACAGGCTGACCAGTCAGTGTTGAAGTCCCCGAGGATTATAGTTACCTGTGGCTGGTTGTTGTTGAGCCAGGTCAGGAACTCCTCAAGGGTGTCAATGTTCTTTCCTGGGGGAATGTAGACACAGACAATGTTTATGCTTTTTTGATTATTAATATGCAGCTTTGTGATGATGATTTCAGCATTATTGAATAGGGGGGGTTGTAAGGCGGCTATGGTGACAGATATGGTGGATTTATAGAGTATTGCTACCCCACCACCCTTTTTATGGGTACGATCAAGTCTATGCATGTTGTACCCAGGTGGCAGGACTTCATTGTCTTTGGTGGCAGGTTTTAGCCATGTTTCTGTGAGGCAGAGTATCTCAGGTGAATATACTGCCAGGAGAGCATGTAGGTGCTGGATTTTGTTATTTATACTCCTGATGTTTAGGTGGCATGCCAGCAAGGAGTCATGGGGTCTGTGTGATGGGCCTATATTGGTTGGGGTGTTATCTGAGAGAATGGGTGCAGTTGAAGTGTTTGGGCCAGGGTTTGGGTGGATGTCACCATCCTTGGTGAGGTTATTTTTTATCCTAACTATAAGTTTCCAGACTCGGAGCAGTGTACGATGATAGTACCTAGGTTTGTTGTGGATGTATTTAGGCCTGATAGTGACAAAGTTAGGTAGGGCAGATGCACTGAGATTCAGGGAAATGACAGGTTGGGGGATATTTTGTAGAAGTGAAGGGGTTGAGGTTTGGAATCTAGGATAGTGAAAGCCAAGATGTTCTGTGTTCCCATAGGAGGAGAGTAGGTATGGAATGATTAGTAGGGCTGGTAGAATGGATATTAATATATTTGTGGATGTGGACATAGTTGTCAGGAGGAGATTTAGTAATGGTGTGGGAGTAGTGGGAAGGAGGAGGAGTTGGTAGTGGGAGGTGAGATAGGTTGAGGGTGTAGTATTGGTTGTGGGTGATTGGTTGCAGAGGAGTTAGGTGTGGTTTGAGAGATATAAATTAAGCAATAATAGGGGCGGGTGGGATTAGGGGGCAGGGTGGGGCACGAAGTGAGCCCGAGCGAAGCGAGGGCGAATGGAGCGGGGCTTAACCGGTTTCCCAGTATGCTCTTGATTGGAGGTGCAAGGTAGGTGTGCTACTGCTTCCAATAGGTGTTTCAGGTAGATTATAAGTTTAAAATAAATTTTACCCTGTTTGTAAGAGGTAGTCACTGGATGCCTTTGAAACGCCAGCGACTGAGCATTTGTAATGTTTTATGGCTGAGAGCAACTAAATTGCTACAGTCGTTTTTCATGGGGTGATTAAGGGTATTTCTAGTGCTGGACCCAGTTACAGTTCGCTAAAATCTTTAATTAAGAGTGCGGGTTATTACCCTTTATCTATTGAGTTCAGGATGGGAGGTCGGTTCCGCGTGCTTCACTACTCGCTCTTTTGTTAGGTTCCTTGTGCTAAGGAGTTTGTAGGGAACTGTTACCAGGGAGCGACCTGTGGGGATAGATTTGTGAAATTTACTAGTAGGTAGTAGTGTCACAGATTCAGTTTCCACTTTTTAGTGCCCTTTTATATAAACATTTACATAAAATCATGTATTACAGTCCAGTACACATTTCAGCGTATTATGCTGCGACCTTTAAGCATAAAAATAGTTGAGTGTAACCTCATATAACAGTGCAGTAAGGATCTGTGCGTTACTTCTACATCGCTTTCAAATCCAAGAACTCTTTCACTATCTACGCTATGTTGAACAACGCTTGTTTATCAAATAATGAACACAGCAAGGATCTTTTCTACTCCTGCAATGCCTCTTACTTAAACTCTTAACATCACTATTTTAAACAAATGTTTTTAACATTAGTAGCTTCAGAAACATTAAGGCAACTCTTGCTTATCAAATAATGAACACAGCAAGGATCTTTTTTACTCCTGCAATGCCTCTTACTTAAGCTCTTAGCATCGCTATATTAGACAAGTGTTTTTAACATTAGTACCTTCAAAAAACATTAAGGCAACATTAGAGGATATGATACAAAGTAAAGGTTATTTACAAACCGTGAAACAGCAGGCGACTGGCTGGGTCTTGGAGCACTAGAACTTTGGGAATGGTGGTTAGTGTGGGTGGGATATGTAACCTCGGTTCAGGGCTTAACCGGTTTCCCAGTATGCTCTTGATTGGAGGTGCAAGGTAGGTGTGCTACTGCTTCCAATAGGTGTTTCAGGTAGATTATAAGTTTAAAATAAATTTTACCCTGTTTGTAAGAGGTAGTCACTGGATGCCTTTGAAACACCAGCGACTGAGCGTTTGTAATGTTTTATGGCTGAGAGCAGCTAAATTGCTACAGTCGTTTTTCATGGGGTGATTGAGGGTATTTCTAGTGCTGGACCCAGTTACAGTTCGCTAAAATCTTTAATTAAGAGTGCGGGTTATTACCCTTTATCTATTGAGTTCAGGATGGGAGGTCGGTTCCGCGTGCTTCACTACTCGCTCTTTTGTTAGGTCCCTTGTGCTAAGGAGTTTGTAGGGAACTGTTACCAGGGAGCGACCTGTGGGGACAGATTTGTGAAATTTACTAGTAGGTAGTAGTGTCACAGATTCAGTTTCCACTTTTTAGTGCCCTTTTATATAAACATTTACATAGAATCATGTATTACAGTCCAGTACACATTTCAGCGTATTATGCTGCGACCTTTAAGCATAAAAATAGTTGAGTGTAACCTCATATAACAGCGCAGTAAGGATCTGTGCGTTACTTCTACGTCGCTTTCAAGTCCAAGAACTCTTTCACTATCTACGCTATGTTGAACAACGCTTGTTTATCAAATAATGAACACAGCAAGGATCTTTTCTACTCCTGCAATGCCTCTTACTTAAACTGTTAACATCACTATTTTAAACAAATGTTTTTAACATTAGTAGCTTCAGAAACATTAAGGCAACTCTTGCTTATCAAATAATGAACACAGCAAGGATCTTTTTTACTCCTGCAATGCCTCTTACTTAAGCTCTTAGCATCGCTATATTAGACAAGTGTTTTTAACATTAGTACCTTTAAAAAACATTAAGGCAACATTAGAGGATATGATACAAAGTAAAGGTTATTTACAAACCGTGAAACAACAGGCGACTGGCTGGGTCTTGGAGCACTAGAACTTTGAGAATGGCGGTTAGTGTGGGAGGGATATGTAACCTCGGTTCAGGGCTTAACCGGTTTCCCAGTATGCTCTTGATTGGAGGTGCAAGGTAGGTGTGCTACTGCTTCCAATAGGTGTTTCAGGTAGATTATAAGTTTAAAATAAATGTTACCCTGTTTGTAAGAGGTAGTCACTGAATGCCGTTGAAATGCCAGCGACTGAGCGTTTGTAATGTTTTATGGCTGAGAGCAGCTAAATTGCTACAGTCGTTTTTCATGGGGTGATTGAGGGTATTTCTAGTGCTGGACCCAGTTACAGTTCGCTAAAATCTTTAATTAAGAGTGCGGGTTATTACCCTTTATCTATTGAGTTCAGGATAGGAGGTTGGTTCCGCGTGCTTCACTACTCGCTCTTTTGTTAGGTCCCTTGTGCTAAGGAGTTTGTAGGGAACTGTTACCAGGGAGCGACCTGTGGGGATAGATTTGTGAAATTTACTAGTAGGTAGTAGTGCCACAGATTCAGTTTCCACTTTTTAGTGCCCTTTTATATAAACATTTACATAAAATCATGTATTACAGTCCAGTACACATTTCAGCGTATTATGCTGCGACCTTTAAGCATAAAAATAGTTGAGTGTAACCTCATATAACAGCGCAGTAAGGATCTGTGCGTTACTTCTACGTCGCTTTCAAATCCAAGAACACTTTCACTATCTACGCTATGTTGAACAACGCTTGTTTATCAAATAATGAACACAGCAAGGATCTTTTCTACTCCTGCAATGCCTCTTACTTAAACTCTTAACATCACTATTTTAAACAAATGTTTTTAACATTAGTAGCTTCAGAAACATTAAGGCAACTCTTGCTTATCAAATAATGAACACAGCAAGGATCTTTTTTACTCCTGCAATGCCTCTTACTTAAGCTCTTAGCATCGCTATATTAGACAAGTGTTTTTAACATTAGTACCTTCAAAAAACATTAAGGCAACATTAGAGGATATGATACAAAGTAAAGGTTATTTACAAACCCTGAAACAGCAGGCGACTGGCTGGTTCTTGGAGCACTAGAACTTTGAGAATGGCGGTTAGTGTGGGAGGGATATGTAACCTCGGTTCAGGGCTTAACCGGTTTCCCAGTATGCTCTTGATTGGAGGTGCAAGGTAGGTGTGCTACTGCTTCCAATAGGTGTTTCAGGTAGATTATAAGTTTAAAATAAATTTTACCCTGTTTGTAAGAGGTAGTCACTGGATGCCTTTGAAATGCCAGCGACTGAGCGTTTGTAATGTTTTATGGCTGAGAGCAGCTAAATTGCTACAGTCGTTTTTCATGGGGTGATTGAGGGTATTTCTAGTGCTGGACCCAGTTACAGTTCGCTAAAATCTTTAATTAAGAGTGCGGGTTATTACCCTTTATCTATTGAGTTCAGGATGGGAGGTCGGTTCCGCGTGCTTCACTACTCGCTCTTTTGTTAGGTCCCTTGTGCTAAGGAGTTTGTAGGGAACTGTTACCAGGGAGCGACCTGTGGGGATAGATTTGTGAAATTTACTAGTAGGTAGTAGTGTCACAGATTCAGTTTCCACTTTTTAGTGCCCTTTTATATAAACATTTACATAAAATCATGTATTACAGTCCAGTACACATTTCAGCATATTATGCTGCGACCTTAAGCATAAAAATAGTTGAGTGTAACCTCATATAACAGCGCAGTAAGGATCTGTGCGTTACTTCTACGTCGCTTTCAAATCCAAGAACTCTTTCACTATCTACGCTATGTTGAACAACGCTTGTTTATCAAATAATGAACACAGCAAGGATCTTTTCTACTCCTGCAATGCCTCTTACTTAAACTCTTAACATCACTATTTTAAACAAATGTTTTTAACATTAGTAGCTTCAGAAACATTAAGGCAACTCTTGCTTATCAAATAATGAACACAGCAAGGATCTTTTTTACTCCTGCAATGCCTCTTACTTAAGCTCTTAGCATCGCTATATTAGACAAGTGTTTTTAACATTAGTACCTTCAAAAAAACATTAAGGCAACATTAGAGGATATGATACAAAGTAAAGGTTATTTACAAACCGTGAAACAGCAGGTGACTGGCTGGGTCTTGGAGCACTAGAACTTTGAGAATGGCGGTTAGTGTGGGAGGGATATGTAACCTTGGTTCAGGGCTTAACCGGTTTCCCAGTATGCTCTTGATTGGAGTTGCAAGGTAGGTGTGCTACTGCTTCCAATAGGTGTTTCAGGTAGATTATAAGTTTAAAATAAATTTTACCCTGTTTGTAAGAGGTAGTCACTGGATGCCTTTGAAATGCCAGCGACTGAGCGTTTGTAATGTTTTATGGCTGAGAGCAGCTAAATTGCTACAGTCGTTTTTCATGGGGTGATTGAGGGTATTTCTAGTGCTGGACCCAGTTACAGTTCGCTAAAATCTTTAATTAAGAGTGCGGGTTATTACCCTTTATCTACTGAGTTCAGGATTCTACAATCTCCAAAAATAAAACAAAAACATCTGCAGTTTAAATAATTATAACAAAGTAATGATAATATAAAAACATTGGTTAAGAATCGATACAGATTATATGACAATCATTTAATATTTATATAAATTTTGGACAGTTTGTAGAAAAATTAAATACAAACAGGAATTGCAATATGAAGCGAGGAAAAAACAGGCATATGGTATATTTAAAGAGAAAGTCCAGGAAGAGAATTTGATAGAGATAAAGAAGTAAGTGAAGAAGGGAGACTAAGGAGGTATAAGGAATGAAAAGGTACTTGTTCACATTCAGGGATATAGTTTATCCTGATTTTGAGCAATGACAAACCCAGATATTAGCTAGGAAGTCTTTCAGAGTGGTTTTGAAAGATGGATGGGAAGATATTGACCTGATGGATACAGGTAAGTAGGCCTTAGCAACTTTGTGTGAGTACAGACAATGCCCAACAGATTTGATGGGTTTGTAGACAGACAGGAGTTTTTGGTCACTGGAGCACAATAACAGACTTGGAACATAGTTGTGCAGAATGTTTTTTTAATGATGGAAGGATGCTAGATAATGTTATAGGTGGTATGAAGCTGTGTATATCTTAGTCAATGAAACAGTTCTAAATAATTTAGGCTTTTTAGTGCTATACAGTAGTAGGTTTTGAAAGGGGTATTTGGTGCAAATTTAGCAACTTTGTTATAGCATTGTTCAAGTTTTAAATTGTGTGAAGCCTGGAAGTTAGAACCACAGAAGGGTGGGCTGAGAGAGACCTAGTGAGGACATTTGAAGTAGAACTCTGCTGTGACAAACTGTGTTGAAGGCTTTAGACAAGTCTAGAAATAAAGAGACTAATCTGCTGTTATCGCTAGCTTTATTGACAGTTATCTCTATAATTTACAAGGGCAGTGCTAGTACTATGGGAAGTATAGATGCCATGTTGTGTAGGGGATAGTTTTTCCTGCAGCCGATAGTCTAGCAATTGTTTTTGAATACATTTCTCAAGTATTTTGGTGAGGGGAGATAAGATTGCTGTAGGTCTAAAGTTATTAATATCTGTTGAATTACCTCCTTTGTGCAATGGATAATGTGTGACTTTTTTCAGAGAGAGAGAGAGCGAGAACGTGAGACTCCTGGACTTACCTATTTATAAGGATTGAGACAGGCTAGGCAATGCTATTAGATGCTATTTTTAGGTACTCACTTGGAAGGTCATCAGCTGAAAAAGTGCACAGCAATGTTTAAGAATATTGAGTTGAACTGTATTGCAGTTTCAAGTGGTAAGTTGTCTGGAGAGTGGTTTGGGTTGAACTTTTGGCTACGATATAAGATTTCTTTAATTGATGTCCAATGTTTTTTTGGGTTGTTTAGTATTATTCTGAAAGTTATTATTATTAGTTTTTTTGTCTTCATTTATTTCCTTTTCAGTGTAATTGTAAAGGTTTCAAGATATTTTTACCATGTGTTATATTTTTACCATGTGTTATATTTTTTACCATGTGGTATATTTTTACCATGTGTTATATTTTTTACCATGTGTTATATTTTTACCATGTGTTATATTTTTACCATGTGTTATATTTTTTACCATGTGCTATATTTTTTACCATTCTTTCCGTGCTTTTTCTCCATCCTGCATTAGCATTCTACTTTTTTTGGATAGCTGAATTGCATTATTTCCTTCTAGGAGGTGCAAGCTGTTTAGGATATTTAGAAACATATTGAATTCATTTACATCATTGTGTAAGGGGAGGATTTTTAGGAAGTTCCAGTTAATATATAGTAGAGTAATAATGAACAACATTTCTGGGTTAAACTTGGAAAGGGTGCATGTTGTTTGTTGTTTAAACTCGGTAAAGGTTCCAATTTCACGATTTTGATCCTCCGGTCATTGTTAGCATGTTCCTAGATGCATAGCATAGCATAGCTAGGGTGGGTGAAAGGAGCGATTGCCCTGGTCAAAGAGTGCGTAGGGACATGATTATCTGATTCCAATCTCTGTAATGCAATACCAGCTTTTAAAACATGAGTAGTGTGTGTGATCTAAACTGTAGCAACTGTTTGCTACATTGCAGCATTAAGTTTGCTACATTTTAAAAATAAAAAAAAAAAATTTTTTCACTTAAACTTGAATGCTGTAGCACTCTGTGCAGGCAGATACATTTATTTATTTATTGACATTTGTTAACTGGGTATGTCCAACTGGCTTGTGGCCCATTTTCAGTGGAGACACAAGGAGAAAAGCTCCAATACATGAACAAATTACAGAAAATCATATTTTAGCATCAAAATTCAAACAGAAAAACTAAGTTATACAAAAAATGTAAATAATGATAGAAATAGCAGTGCACGCACATTTCTTTTTTTTTACGAGAGAAGTAATTATATTTACAGATATACAAGCAGAGTGTTGACCAACAGAATAGATTAATAAACATTAGTATGTTTCCAATAATAATGGAGTACTTATGTGAGAGAGGAGGGAGGAGGAAAGTTATACAGTGGGGTTCTTAAGTTGATGTGGAGAGTGCGAGGTGGTGCATAGATAGAAATGAAGGAAGAGAGAGCAGGACAGGATGAAGGCTTATTAAGAATGAAATGTAGCATTTGAATTTGAGATAGAAGTAGAAGCTGGGGGAATTCAAGCCACTGGAGTGAGTTTCAAGCAAAGCAGTGATGTGCATTGTAAGGTGAGTTTGTGACAAACCTAGCTATCTTGTGGTAGGCTTGTTGGAGTTTGTTTAAGGTCGTAGTTTGAATGTTAGTGAGTACAGAGGCAACACATAGGAGGGAGAGAAGGGCCTGAGCAAGGGAGAGTCTAGCATTTGTGGTGAGAAACTTTTTATTGCAATATAGTAAACCAAGTTTCTGGTTTGTCTTTTTTAAACCTTGGAGCAGGCGGAGATTGAATTTGAGTTCATCATCAATGATGACCCCCAAGAGTTTTGTGTGAGCTTCTGGTTGGATTATAGTCTTATTAGTGGATGTAATTTCAAAGGTAGTTTTGTGATGAGTGAAAGATTGAGGCAGAAAGTGTAAGAGTTTGGTGTTTTTGGGGTTAAGGATAAGTAGATTATTGCATAGCCATTGTTCAGTGGATAGAAATCCCTGTTGAATTAGTGTGTGAAGTTTAGAGATGTTGTCAGAGACAGTGATGAAGGTTGAGTCATCAGCATATTGGATGAGGGAAGATTCTTTACATGAATTATACAGATCGTTGGTAAAGACATTGAACGGGAGAGGAGCCAGGATGGAACCTTGTGGTACTCCGGTAGGAACAGATATAAATGGAGAAGTGGAAGAAAGCCATTTGACAGATTGCTGTCTGCAGGATAAGTAACTGGCGAACCATTCCAAGGAAGAAGATAGATTTAGATTTTCAAGTTTAGATAGTAGTAGGGGATGGGAAACAGTGTCAAAGGCTTTGGAAAGGTCAAGGAAGAGACAGGATATGAGTTTGTTGTTGTCTAGGGCCTTGGCAATGATATGTGTGAAGGATAAGAGGGTGGTAGTGGTGCTATGGTCAGGACAAAAACCATGTTGAGTGGGAGTGAGAAGGTTGTTCTGGAGGAGATGGTTGAGAAGCTGTGAGTGTATGCATTTTTCAAGAATCTTAGAGGGGGGATAGAATGGCTATGGGACGATACTTAGAAGGGTCTGTAGAGTTTCCACCTTTATGCAGGGAATGGTGAAGAAGGATTTCTATAGGGTAGGGATAGTAGATTCCTGAATGGATCTATTGATTAGGATAGATACAGGATAGGCAATGGAATCGGCAGCAATTTTGAGGAATGTAGGAAGTAGGTTGTCAATGGAGAGAGAGCAGGGTTTAAGCTTTTGAAGAAGAAATCTGATGTAGGAGGTAGAGACTGAGTGTAAAGAGAATGGAGTATTACTAAGGAGGTTGGGAGGGTTAGGCAGAGAAGTAGTGTTGGATTTGGTAGGTAAGAGTTTTCGGATGGAGTCTATGAAGTGCTTATTAAGGAGTGTAGCTGTTTCCAGCGGTGATGTGTCAGGGAAAGGGCAGGGAACAGAGGGACAACCAGGAGAAAGAATTCTGTTTAGAGGTGACCAAAATTTCCAAGGGTTATATTTGCTGTTAAGCTGTGCAGAATTATAGAAGGACATTTTGTCATTATTTGTTTGTTTCTTTGTTAGATTCCTAAGATGCCTATATTTGTGGAGTAGAGGAGGTTCCTTAGTTTTAGTCGAGGCTTTCTAAGTACTATCTCTCTTGTGCATAAGGGACTTGGTTTCTCTTGATAGCCATGGGGCGTGATTGGATTTTATTCTGATCTTCATAGAGGGAGCAAGGGAGTTAAGAGTATTCAGGAAGATGCTATTGAACATGGTTACTGCATCATTAAGAAGGATTTGTTTAAGGATAGACCAGTCTATGCTGGAACGAAAGGAGTTGAACTGGGTTACATTAAAATTTGAGAGTTTGCAGCAGTTCCCGTAAAGGTGGGGTGTTGGGGGGTGGGGGGGTGTAGCAAGGACAGAGGTGGGATGGTGGTCACTATGGCAGTCAGGTAAGGTTGTGGGGTTATGGTAGTGGTGGGGGGAGTTAATGAGTATCCAGCCTAAAATGGAGCTGGAAGATGAGTTTTTATCAAGATGGGTAGAGGTAGATATCAATTGATGGAAACCATGTAGGTTGATACTCAGTTGTGGAGAGTCAGTTTTAAGTTTTGACCAATCTAAGTTGATATCTCCTAAAATGATGGTTTCATAGGGTATATTGTGGGAAAACCAGTTAATGATATTCTTTAAGGTGGACAAATTATTCCCAGGAGGGATGTAGATTGAAACAATGGCCAATTTCTTGTGAGCATTAAACTGGCAATTATGGATGATAAGTTCTGCTGGGTAAAAGTCAGGTATGCATATGGAAAAAGGTGATAGGTTAAGGTCATTAGAGTGGAGAATGGCTACACCACCCCCTTTTCTTGGAATTCTGTCAGGCCAATAGATTTTATAGCCTGGTGGGAGAATTTCAGTACTGGTGATGTGTGGCTTAAGCCAGGTTTCAGATAAGGAGACTATATGAGGAGTTGTATGGGCTATCCAGGAATGGAACTCCATGATTTTGTTAGTTAGGCTTTAAATATTTAGAGAGTATATTGTCATGTGCTTGGGTAAGCATGAGTTTATTGTATGAGGCTGGTTAAGGGTATTTGGGGAGGAAGTGGATGCGTGATTATTTTGAGAGGGAGAGGGGCTGGGTGGGGTGGATGTCCCCAGATATAAGTAAGTTGCTGCTGGGATAGAGAGTAAAGTAATTTAATGAAGCAGTTTCTGTAATTTGGGTCTAGGTTTGTAAGAGGGTGGGGGGAGTTGAGGTCTAGACAGTTTATGAAGACAGGGGGTGGAGAGGTTGAAAAGGGCAGGGGAGATATTAAAGAAGAATGTTGTTGAAAGGGTTTCATAGTTGTCCGAGGTAGGAGAGAATGCAAGTGAGTAGTAAAGTTGTATGTGATAAGAGGTGAGGGCAGAGAGGAGGAGGAATGTGGTGGTAATAATAAGGTGTTGCATATTTGGATAGTTGTAGTGGGATTTTGGATGGGGTGTAGTATTATAGGGGTTCAAGTGTAGAATGTCTATTTAGGCAGGAAGTTGTTTGTAAGTGGATGATAGAGAAGGAAGTGATGTAAAGTAAAAATGTGGGTAGAGTGTGTAGGCAGATAGGGCATAGGAAGAACACAAGAGCTACACAAAGAGCAGTAATAAGGAAGGGAGGTCTGAGTTCTGAAAACACACTGCAAAAGTTTTTAAGCAGGGGTCTGCTAAGTCACTACAGGATTAGAAGGCTAGTGACTAAAAAACGGAAGGGGACTGGGCTATGGAAGCACTTTCCCACTGCCGTTTCTGTTGCTATGCTTACAGATACAAGTAATTTTATAATGACCTTGCTGAAAATTTCACTGGTAGCTTATCCACAGGAATTTTGCTTCTTGCAGAGCTGTATCACTGGGAGACTTAATAGATAAGTGTGGGGGGGGGTGTGTTAGACTGATGGCCCGGCGTTTATATATGCACTGTAGGTAGAAAACAAAGGTAAAAGAGATATTTGAGCAAGGTAAATCAGTAGGAAGTATTTTAGCACAAATAAAGCCACAATTCCAGTAAGGGTTATTCAAGAAGTAGGACAATGCAAGGTTTGAAAATATTATTTACAGAAAGTAGCACACTTTTCAGTTATATATTCTTATTGGACATATTATTGATGAAGTTGTGACACTTTTAAACAATTTCAACGCAGGAAGAAGCCTTGGCTTTAAATTGTTTCACCACTAGATGGTGATGTTGCCTGTGATATAGTCAACGGGACTGCACAGAAAGCATACGCCCTGAATAGGTAAAAGGACAGATTATCCGGCCTTTCTTAACATTGGAAAAGGGGAACAAAGTTAGATTACTGGCTAGCAGAAAGCTATAGCATCTGCTTGCTGCAGTTTAAAAGAACAAAAGTTTTTTTTTTTTTTTTTGTAATATTTTAAGTATGTTGAGGGAGAATTTGGGGCAAGGCACAGAAATGGGACCTAAATGGCTGGGGTTGGTGGGGTGGGGGGTGGGGTTGCACACTGGTTGGTGTGCCAGCAGAAGGAACATCGGTTTACTATTTCATTTTTTTTTTTTTGCCCTACAGGGGTTGGGGCACTGGTTCTTGCTACTAGCCCAGGCTGCTGGTTGAACCAGCTATGCTTTTGCTGAAGACCACTATCTTATAGGTTCATAGGTTCATAGGTATGTACTAGGCTAATGGCCCTGGGGCCTTTACAAGCCTAACCCATAGGATTACCCTGGTATCATGCCACCCGACCTTAGTTCCCAGTGCCTCTGTCGAGTAAAGCCACTGGAGTGATCCCTGTGGTGAATTTTCTATTTCCCATCCACTCATCAAGATTTCTCTTGAAAAAGGCCAGTGAAGTCCTCTGCTTGACATGTATGGGAAGTCTATTCCATAGCATGGGCAATCTCCGGGTTATGAACCTGTTCCTCCAGCATGTTCTGTTGATTGTGGTAATGACATTGAGGTCTCTGGAGCATGTGGTGCGGAGGGATTGGGCTATCTTTAGATGTAGCATTTCTAACAGAGCTGGGTCAAACATGGCTTTGTAAGTCAAGCAGAGATTGCCTCTAAGTAGGCGATATGAGACAGAGAATAGTTGGAGTTTTTTTTAGTCTGTCCATATAGGCCAAATGTTTAGAGCCTGGGAACCTCTTTGTGAGGTACTTTTGCAGCCTCTCCAGTTTTTGAAGGTGTTTAGTGAAGTACATGCCAAATGGGTCATTGTACTCAATGACTGGCATAATGAGGGAAGAGTAGAGGGAGACAATGACCTCTTTCTTCCTTAATGCAAAACCCCTTAGTAATGAGATGTGCCACATAGAAGGACTTTCTGACCACAGTGGCAATGTGGTGGTCAAATGAGAGGTTGCTGTCAACCTGTGTTCCCATCTCTTATAACGCCTTCTGTGTTCAGTGGACTACCATCGATGTGGTAATTCATGGGAACCGGGTTTTTCCCAAAGGGGATGATGACGCATTTTTTGGCATTCAGCTTAAGGCCATGGTTCTGACACCAGTCATTGATCTCAGTGAGGCCTTTCTGTAGGATGTCAACATCATTTGGGGAGTTAATAATAGCTCCCAACTTGCAATCGTCTGTGAACTTTGTCAGCCAGAGTCCCTTTGTGTTTGCCTGGACTTCAGAGTAAACTTAAATCTCAAACATGCTTACCTTTGCCTTCCAATAGCAAATAAAATCAGGAAAATCTTAGGATTTTGTGTACCTGGGTCAAATTCTCTGCATTACCCTTTGGGAGATCTACTACACCAAAAAGCAAGTCACAGAAGGTCACAGATGGTCAAAAATCCAGAGGAAGAACACAGGAAGCTACAGACCAAACCATGTCTTATGAACCAAAAGTATTCCAACCATTGATCACCAAGTTATGATTAACATGTTTGTATGATAAAAGCACGTTTTTGTGTGTTAATCATAACCTGGTGCTCAACGGCCAGAATACATTTGGTTCATAACTCATTCCCTCCAACAGAGCTCTTGTGGTCTCCACTGAAACATCCAGTGGGTGGAACCTAAGCTTTTTGATAGAATCAAATTATGTCCTCACATTTCCAACAAATGACCATATCACTGGGATCATGGGAGTTACTAAAGTTTTAATGATAAAGTCATAGACTATTTTTATAGTCATAGTATTCTTCAGTATCTAGGTCTAAAAATGGATTGTATAAGTCACAGTAACTGCTAAGTTTGTAATATTTTGTAAACAACTGACAATATCTCAGAAACCACTCAAATTACTCTCCTACGGTAAACAACATTTTGTTTATCCAGCTGAGAGCTTCCTTATGAGGATAAGCAGTTCTGTCTGTGTTACTTTAGGTATTTTGAAAAAAAAAAACATTAAAGTGTCAAGAATCTTTCACTTGGGTGAGAGAGCTCTTACACAAGCTGGGAATCCTAGAGAACATTCAAAAGTCTTTTTTGACTCCATCACACAGGATTGTGTTTCTTAGGTGTCAAATAGACATCTAAGTTCAAAGAGCATTTCTTCTACAGGAAAAATAGACCTTCATCCACTTGGACTCTGTCACTATGAGGGAAAACCTCAGGATTTTGGGTCACATGGCATCTGATCCTCATGATACCCCTAGCAAGCCGCCACATTTGAAAGATGCAATGGTATCTCACGTCTTCACTTGGAGGAGACAAGAAATATCCTTAAATAAGGGTCTTTCCTTCACCATCAGTCTTCCAAAGCAATCAGTCACTACTGACTCCTTGGACATTGCTTAGAGAGCAGTTTTAGGAGGGATCAAAGTGCAAGGTGTGTAGGACACTAAGGACATACAGAAGCACATAAATATAAACGATGTTTGCCCTGATCAAGGCACTTGACTCTCTGAATCATCTTTGGTTCTTGGGACCTCATCAGGTAGTTACAGACAACACATCAATAGGCAAGGGGGTTCCAAGTCATATCCCCTTTGCAGACTAGCCATGTTAGCATGGGATACATCTTCTCTGCACAATCTCACTCTACAGATATCCTGCATTCCATCTGAGCAAAATTGTTTGGCAGACAAGCTGAGAAGGACAAGGGCAGAGCCTCACAAATAGAAACTAGATCAAGGAATCTTCCAAGATTTTATCCATCTGTGGGGAGTTCCTCAAGCAAACCCACATGCATTCTCTTTGAACAAACAACTGGCAAGATTCTGCCATAGGACTCCATGCAAAAAGGCCTAGAAGTCAGATGCTTTTTCTTTCCCTTAGATAGGAAAGTTCCTGTATGCTTTTCTACCCTTTTCACTGATTTCCAGAGTACTTCTGAAGATTCAGATAGAATCCCCAAGATCATTGTGGTGACTCCTTCTGACTCAGGCAACTGTGGTTCTCCCTTGTTTTGGAAATCGGCACAAGCAATTACTGTAAACATCTACACAGACTGGATCTACTCACACAAGAACAGGTTGTGTTTGATATACCCTGACCCCAATAAAGTTCATTTGAGTGCCTGGATGATAGGGTCTTCACCCCCTTTTGGAACCTGTTTATTGAGGAAGTGCTGCATGTACTAATGGAGGCAATAAAGCATTCTACTAGAAAATCATTTAATAGTACATTGTAAAGGTTTCCTAGTTGGTGCCGTGAACTTAACCAGCACCCATTCAGGGCTAGTTGTTCTTTGACTCTACAATATTTGTATAAATGTCCCTGTTCTCTTTCCTGAATCTAAAACTGAGAGAGAGAGAATATATCCCATACCTTGGATATCCACATAACTTGAACTTCACAGAACTAAACCTTTCAGATCCTCTGATCAATTAATTTCTTGTGAAGGTAAGAGGGGACAACTTGTTTCAAAACAGACTATTTCCAAATAGCTGTTTAATGGTACTACCCTTTTTTTTAATAGTCTCAATATTAAACTGTTCCAGGCAAGGTCAGGGTCTGTTCTACCATGACCTTGGCTTTATCTATGGATTTTTGGAAACTGTCAGATTCTAGAAGTATTTCAGAAGCTGCAACTTGGTTTTCTGTACATACTTTACAAGTATTCTAAGTCTTATTCCTTCTTTAGGTCTGTATTAGGCTTTGCTAGGACCATTCCCCAGGGAATCCTGGACCTGTCTCCTTTCACCTACCAAACGTAGAAAGCTAGGGTGATCTACCCATATAGGCATCTACTGTAGCAGTGATCAGTATGATGAATATAGTACAGCTTTGTAAGTAAACTCGCTCCCTGTTTTTGTTGGGATTATGCCAGGTCGTGGCCATATCATTTTTGTGTTCCTAGTATTGTCCATTCAGGGCTCAGCATCCCTCTGTCTGTGGTCATGAAAACTCTGAAGGGCTTGCTGCCAAAACCTGTCCTACAACTACTGCAGCAGTGATTACTCAAACATCTCTTTTTATTATGTTAAGTTTACTTATACAGCTGTACTTTCTGTATAGGCCTTCACTTTTACCTTGTTAATTTGGACAAAGGCAGACATATGTTTGACAGGTTTTGGTACAGTTTATCAGAAAGTTTCTACAGCATAAGAAACAGTACTTTAAAACTATATAATGATTAGTTTGTAGTGTATTATAGGTCAGTGCCAGTCATGACACAGGAAAGTAATGGGATTTGTAAGGCACTTGAACAAAAGAGGCAACTGGTAAAAACATTTAAATTCTAGGTTGAACATGTAGATACACTTTATAAGGTTTTTCACTGTACTGACTTGACAGCAAGGTAATTGTTTGGAGGAGGGGAGATTGTGCATGCCAATGTTATGGCAACAGTCAAAGAGTACTGCAGTGACAGAGGAGATACATTTTTCACTTGATCTTTGGATGTGCAGTAACAGTCTGTTGCATTTGTGAAGCCAAACGTTTTCCCCTTATGAAAATAGGAGTTTTTATATACATATCTATATATATATATATATATATATATATATATATATATATATATATATATATATATATATATAGGTATATATATATATATGCACTTTTTTGCTCATTTACCACAGGTCATTTCATTGTATTTCCTGTGATATTATACACAAGGTTATAACTATCCAGACAGGAAGAAGTGATCATTATTCATCACTGGAGACTAATGTGTTCCACTTTGAAATTTTGTTTGAGAGTGTGTAGGTTTGTGGGTAAATGTGCAAGTGTGGATATATATATATATATATATATATATATATATATATATATATATATATATATATATGTGTGTGTGTGTGTGTGTGTGTGTATGTGTGTGTGTTTCTCAATATTGACAGTTCAAAATACAGAAGTAAAAACAATTATTCATACTATCTCTGTATCAAAATAAAGAGCTCACAAAACTAATAAAATACATCTAAAATACACAGTGAATAAATCATACAAATAACCTTAAAACCATAGCAATACATTAGGACAGTTTGTCTGAATAGTGGTAGTGTTGTTTTTGTCTTTTTAATGTTCAGTGCTAGGTTTGGGCAGGGTTAGGTTAGCATGCATTAATAAGATTGACAGGGTGGCATCAACCCCTTGCTCCACTTTGCTAATGCATGTTAACTCTAACCCTGCACCTTACCTTAGAAAAACCCATTCTGTAACACTATCACTACACAATGCAGGCTCTGATGCAAACATATACCATCAAACATACAAGACACAAGCTATCACTTTAGCCAACAACACTTGCCTATGTCTGCATTCTGAACTGTCAGTCAGATGAACGTGGATGTTCTGATACTGCAGTTCATGCAGTCCGGAGATTAAAGACTGTAAAGTGGTGGCAGGGGAAAGTGTAGTTAGGTAGCATAGGATGGTGGTATGTAGGATGACATTGGTGATCAAGAAGAGGAGGATGAGTGTGAGGACAGCGCCAAGGATCAAATGCTGGAAAATGAAAAAGGGTAATTGTGAGGTGATGTTCAGGGAAGAGTTAAGACAGGCACTGGGTGGCAGTGAAGAGATGCCGAATAGCTGGGTAACTACAGCAGAGCTAGTAAGAGAGATGGCTAGAAAGGTGCTTGGTGTGACATCTGCAAAGAGGCAGGAGGACAAAGAGACCTGGTGGTGGAATGAAGAAGTACAGGAGAGTATACAGAGAAAGAGGTTGGCGAAGAAGAAGTGGGATTGTCAAAGAGATGAAGAAAGTAGACAAGAGTATAAGGAGATGAGGTGCATGGCAAAGAGAGAGGTGGCGAAGGCTAAGGATAAGCTGGTTTACCTTTAAATAGGCGAATTGCACATGTGCGTGTATGCTAAACGGCGACTTGAAAAAGCGAAAGTTACAATGTACAAGACAAAAAATGTCGAAAAACATTTAGTGGAATTTTTTTTTCGCTTTTTTTCGACATAGCACCACCGCAAGCATCTCCGTGTGTTTATAATCACGCCATGAACATCAAAGCAAACAAAATAGTGATTCTGTCCACGAATGTAGCACATTCAAGTCCCGTGTTTACAATAAAGAAAATATTAACTGTCAGAATTGCCTGATTTCCCAGTGTACGCCTATAGAGTGAAGTAATCCAGATAGTTTATTGTAAAGAAGACTACAATTATGAGAATGAGCAGTATTTTGTGACCAATTTAACAAATCCCCTAGGAGTGAATTCAGTACGTTTTGTTAGGAGATTAGTAAAGGATGCTTCTTTATCCAATAATCTCCTACGCTTTGGTGAGGAAGGCAGACATAACAGTATCCTACATCTCAAATCATCAACATGGTTTTGCTCAAGTTGCACAGCTTGCAGTATGTCTAGCATATAGAGTGTTTTTTTTTTACCCAACAAACTACAAAGCCGCCTGTGCCAACCCTCAACTGCATTCTGGCTACGAGGGTAGCTCATACCACAGGTGTCATATTGATTCCAAAAGGTGCAATCAAACAAAGAAGGTACACATTCACTTGTGTTTCCCCTCATACCATAGCACCGTGGCCTGACACATATATAGGTTTCCTTAAAGAAATTACACAATGGCCTACCCTCTTCTGGCATATCAGCTTCAATTTCATGAAAGGTATTACATATGTCCCCAGGGTCAATGAATGCTAATGCAGGTATCTCCTTGCATAGCATTGCAAAAGAGAAACAGGTATCAAAGTGTCCTGCCAAATGTAGACGTTGAATGTTTCTCCACACAATTTGGCAAAAATGGAACCAACAGCCTTTGGTTAATGTGTTAGGCAAATGTTTCTGAATGGAATTCAGTGCAGCCCTTTCAAAATCAGTTAATACCATATTGGGAAGCAATCTAAAATCATGTTCACAGCACAATTGCAACACAATTCTCCAAAACATATCATAACATATTTCACTTTTGCTGGGCAATATCCCATACACTACAGGTACCACCTTTTTGTCGATTCCACCTGTCAATGCGCAGTGTAATGTATATACTTGTTTACATTCAGTAGTGCTAATAGGGAAAGTCCCATCTGCCATGAGGTATTCTGACTCACAAAGTGTATTCAAATTATCCCTGGTGGTTATAACAACAACATTTGTATCAATTTCAGTTTCCGCACTATGTTTTATAATAAAGGAACCAGTCTTTAAAGGTAGCATGTCAGCAGTCAGTCCCCTAAGATACTTGAAGCCATTACATATTTCCAATTTCTTCCTATACCTCTGCCTCCCAATGGTTTGTTTAAGGGCAGTTGTATTGGGTAACTCATTGACAACATCACTTGACGTAGAAGCTAGGACTTCAGCAACTATTTTACAGGGATCCTCCACATATAGCTCAGCACGTCATTTCAACTGTTATTTAACTCTCAGCACCTCCTCTTGCATTACATCGGGGGCATGGTAATGTGCTGTGCTTTTTAGCAGCCTATAGCCATTTATATCTCTTTCAGTTACGCATCTACCCTTACACCTTTCTTTCTTTTTTCTTGTGCAACACCAATATTGCTTGACCTCAACAGCCTTTTCCTGATAGTACTGATACCCGTCCACTAGCAACATTTCCCGACCCTTCTGAGTCCTACTTGTGCTGTATACTGCATTAACTGTGCCTGGTGCATATTCTTGCGAAGTTCCTTCCCCAGCCTGCAATACATGGTATAAATAGTCACTACTGTAAATGTTTCCATTGTAGACACAACCTGTCAAACACTGTTTACAACCTAATATCTGATAGAAATGTGACAACATTTTAAACACTCTTACTTTGAGATGGTATGGCTACTTAAAATGACATACACTTGCAAGTATATTTAGTGCAAAACTATTTCAGTCATGATTACAAATACTGCTTGCAAACATTTGAAATTGTATTTCTCATATAATCCATATCAATTTACTCGCTTTCTGTCATACATTGCATACACAATTACCTCCGTAGTCCCTTCCACGTCCGAGTTTGAGGTTTTACAACACTAGTGAATGCCTCCAACAACATACACATGAAAGTTTTGTAGGGAAATGTTTAAATGAACGCCAGACATACGTTATGACGTATGCGACTGTATTTAAGGTCGTACTGCATCTATGCAACTGTTTAAACATCGAATTGCATTCAACAGTTGACCTTTAGTTATTCGCACAGTTTCAGTTTGCATATATGCCAACTTGAAAATGGTAGTTCAACCATTTCTTACTCGCCCAGTTGTGTTTCGTGGTTTTAAAGGTAAACCGATAAGGCGTATGAAGAGTTGTATAAAAGGTTGGACACTAAGGAGGGAGAAAAGGACCTGTACCAATTGGCTAGACAGAGGGATTGAGCTAGTAAAGATGTGCAGCCGGTAAGGGTGATAAAGGATAATGAGGGAAACATACTCACAAGCGAGGAGAGTGTGTTTACCAGATGGAAAGAGTACTTTGAGGGATTGATGAATGAAGAGAATGAGAGGTAGAGAAGGTTGGATGATGTACGGATAGTGAATCATGAAGTGCAGTGGATTAGCAAGGAGGAAGTAAGGATAGCTATGAAGAGGATGAAGAACGGAAAGGCTGTTGGTCCAGATAATATACCTGTGGAAGCATGAAGGTGTTTAGGTGAAATGGCAGTGGAGCTTTTAACCAGATTGTTTAATGAAATCTTGGAAAATGAGAGGATGCCTGAGGAATGGAGAAAAAGTGTTTTTGTACCGATTTTTAAGAATAAGGTTGATGTGCAGAGCTGTAATAACTACAGGGGGATTAAACTGATCAGTCACAGCATGAAGTTATGGGAAAGAGTAGTGGAAGCTAGGTTAAGAAGGGAGGTGATGATTAGTGATCAGCAGTATGGTTTCATGCCAGGAAAGAGCACTACAGATGCAATGTTTGCTCTGAGAGTGTTGATGGAGAAGTACAGAGAAGGTCAGAAGGAGCTGCATTATGTCTTTGTGGATTTAGAGAAAGCATATGACAGGGTGCCTAGAGAGGAGTTGTGGTATTGTATGAGGAATTTGGGAGTGTCAGAGAAGTATGTAAGAGTGGTACAGGATATTTATGAGGGTAGTGTGACAGCGGTGAAGCTGCGGTGGGAGTGACTGATGCGTTTAAGGTGGAGGTGGGATTGCATCAAGGATCAGCTCTGAGCCCTTTCTTATTTGTAATGGTGATGGACAGGATGACAGATGAGATCAACAGGAGTCCCCATGGACTATGATGTTTGCAGATGACATTATGATCTGTAGTGAGAGTAGGGAACAGGTGGAGGAGACCCTGGAGAGGTGGAGATATGCTCTAGATAGAAGAGGAATGAAGGTCAGCAGGACTAAGACAGAATATATGTATGTGAATGAGATGGAGGATAGAGGAATGGTGAGGATGCAGGGAGTAGAGGTGGTGAAGGTGGATGAGTTTAAGTACTTGGGATCAACAGTTCAGAGTAATGGGGAGTGTGGAAGAGAGGTGAAGAAGAGAGTACAGGCAGGATGGAGTGGATGGAGAAGAGTGTCATGAGTGATTTGTGACAGACGAGTACCAGTAAGAGTGAAAGGGAAGGTCTACAAGAGGGTAGTGAGACCAGCTATGTTATATGGGTTGAAAACAGTGGCACTGACAAAAAGGCAGGAGTCAGAGCTTGATGTGGCAGAGCTGAAGATGTTAAGATTTGCACTGGGTGTGACGAGGATGGACAGGATTAGGAATAAGTATATTAGAGGGTCAGCCCAGGTTGGAAGGTTTGGAGACAAATCCAGAGAGGCAAGATTATGCTGGTTTGGACATGTGCTGAGGAGGGATGCAGAGTATATTGGGAAAAAAGATGCTAAGGATGAAGCTGCCAGGTAACAGGAAAAGAGGGAGGCCTAAGATATGGTTTATGGATGTGGTGAGAGAGGACATGCAGGTGGTTGGTGTGACAGAGCAAGATGCAGAGGACAGGAAGAAATGGAAACAGTTGATCTGCTGTGGCGACCCCTAACAGGAGCAGCCAAAAGATGAAGAAGAAGAAGAAGATACGGTCTGCATTCTCATCTTTCAGTATTTTGAACTTTGACTGTATGTGTGTGTGTGTGCATGTATGTATATCTGTGTGCATGTTGCTTTATCCTTTTATCAAAATTCCTGCTTTTTGGTTGTATGGATTTTGAATGGTGTACTGTTGACCACGTTATATGAACTGTGCTTAGAAAAGCATTCAGATGCACTGAAAAGTTTTGATATTGCATGTGTGTATTTTTTTCTGTATTAGTGTTAGAATAATGTCTTGGTAAGGATTTATCATTGTGAGTAGGAGAGATGGTGTGTATGCCAAAGCATGTTCTTTAATGATACTGTTACAGAATGGCTTTTTGAAAAGGTAATTTATTGGGCTAGGTTGGGAGCAGTGAATGTTTAGGGTTAGCACACATGAGTAAGGTGGTACAGGGGAACCAGCCCCTCTGTCCAGCCTTACTTGTGTAATAGTTCTAACCTTACTGTTGTATCTGACCCAACCCTACATATTACCTTATCAAAACCCTTAGGAAGCACTACTCAAACTGTCATTTATTTATTGCTTATGTTTTCATTGAAACAGTGTTCTGTTGTGATCAGTACAGCTTCAAAAATTTTTAATTGAGTCTTAAGGTGTAGATGTCAGTCTTTTTCAGCATATCTGTGAATGACAAGACTCTGTGTGAGACAGTCCAATACGAAAACCTTAATGGTGCAACTTTGGAAGTTCCAAGTCTTAACTTTTAAATAAAAGATTTACTAATCCATGCATACTTGTACCAAAGTTCAGTTTAATAAAGCCAAAAGACCACATCAATGGTTCTTCCAACAGAAAAGAGGTATTTTTTATTCACAAAAGAAAAGCACTTTGGCCCTAAGTATTTTGTCCATATACACTCATTTCAATACATCAGCATATCCATTATCAGTGCTGAAGCAGGGCAACAGAACTAAGCACAGAGTAAGGGATTAGACAGGATCTGACTTGCAATTAGTAAATATATGTGCATTGGCTGATAGAGGGTATGAGTGTATTGAAGGAGTGGAGGTAGAAAAGAACCATAGTATGGAGCCAAGAGAGAAAAGTTATTGGCTGGTGAGTGGTAGTGTGAATTTTGGATTGGTGGAAAAATGAATGTTGATTTGTGGAAAGGGAGTATATGGAACAATGAAGATTGGATGATTGTAAGCTGGCTAATAGTTTTCCTTTTTTTTCAAAAATTTCTTTATTCAAATTTCAAGGAGAAAAAAACAATATACAATACAGAAATGAACTAACACAACAAAAAACAATCTATATACAATATGTACAAAAGAAGTCACTTTATCGATCAATTTACTGCATACACAAGGCTTGAATAAGAGGAGGATACAAGCTGTAAAGGGGATAATACCAGTGGAGAGGATAGAAAAGGATAGATCTTGAATAAGGGGTAGATCTATAAGTAATCAGCTGTCTATCAGAAAATCTTAGCTTCTTATAATTAGCTGACATTTTATAATTTTTGAATTGATATTTCTCACCTCTTAAGAATGACTTCAAGCAGGTATTACCAGTATTTATGATAATATTTATGTTTAGTAGTTGTGTAGAGTAGTTTGTGGGGGTGAGATGTATTTGATAGTTAAATTGCTAAAACCTTCCCACAAGAGAGGGGTTGCACAAGTCCAGTTCTTTGTGATGTAGAATTTATTAAGAGCACATAAGTGATGCAGACATGTTTTAGAATTCTTGGGAGATTGTTTATATTGATGTGTAATATGGCCATTTCCCATGACAGAGTGCTTTTTCCATAACCCATTTTTTCTAGTCTAGCTCTTAGTGAGCACCAAAGCTTGTGTACTTCACTACACTCCCACAGAATATGAAGGATATCTGCAGATTGATTGGGGCAGTGTGGGCAATTAGTAGAGTAGTTGGTATTGAATTTATTTAATTTTTGTGGGGTAAAGTAAGTGTCATTATTAATCATAAGTTGGGTGTATAGGAGTTTTTTTAAAGGTATGAATTTGAACGCATTTACAAAGGTATCTTTTTTACTTTGTTCATTAATTTGTTGGGTTTTCCCTTGCCAGTACGGAGAAAATAAAAGGTGGTTCTGACATTTTACATCCATTACCAGTTTATATACTCTAGAAATAGTTTTCCCTTTAATTGCCAGACTTTTAAGAATTAATTGTGATAAAGTAATGTCTTGTATATCATAATTATCTGCAAGGAATTTAAAGCTAATAAGATATCGTAATGAGTTAAGAATGCTTACATACTTCTTTGGAAGATTAAATTGCATTCTAAGTTGTGTTATTTCATAATTTTTCCATTTGTAGATCTCCCAGACCATAAGTTCTCTAAGTAAGGGATAATCTATTAAGTTTAGAAGCTGATTATTTAGTAGCAGATTTAGATGAAGGGGTTGCAGTAGGGAGAGGGCATTGAATAGTTGTATTGAAAACTCAACGCTGCTCCGACACAATAAAGGCTGTCCAATTACCAAAATCACAAAATTATTTCAAATATGACCACGAAATGGTGAAAATCTCGGGTGAAACAAAAATCAAAAGTTTTGGGCAGAACAGGGTATCTTATAAATACAAACAAAATGGAGATAGCAGGAATTATAGACAAGGGGGAATAGGATGGGATAGACATAGGAATCAAGACTTACAGGAATACAGTTATTACAGACATGAACAATTTCACCATGTTGATGGTGATACAAATATTGATAGAACACAGATCCCTTTAGAGATGGAGGAACCGAGGAGGTCAGAGAGGCTGAGGAATCGGACTCAGCAACCCTCCTATGTGCAGGCAACAATGACCAACAACGTACAGCAGATGGGGAGAACATACAGATAGGGGACCTTGGAAAAACGGTGGACAATGTAGTTATAGAAGATGTGAATGGGGTGTTTACTTTTGTAGAACAAGAACAGCAGGTTGCTATACTTAATACCTTTAATAATTTTAATATTTTCAAGTACACTGATATGGTTATCAGTGAGGAATTTTTTATTTTATTTATAAAAGGTTTCACTTTTGTTCCTGTTAACAAGCCTAAAATAGAGAATATAATATTAGACATTAGAATGTTCACATGTAAATTGAATTTTCAACATATGTACAAAGATAAAGTAGTACAATATAGAGTGGAGAGTTTAACTAGACACAGTACTTACAACCCCCCGCTTCAACATGAAATTTTAAACTTTGAAAAATGTGTCATTAACAGAGTTCATAATGAATATAGGAAAGGAAGTAAAATGAGGAATAATTTGACCACGGCTGAGGCTAATCTATTAAAAAATTTGAGTAATAATGATAAGATACGAATAATTAAGCCCGATAAGGGGGGAGGGGTGGTGGTAATGGATAAATGGGATTATATCAAGAGAATGAACGATATTTTGGACATTGAAGAACATTACAGCTTGGTTACTAGAAATGAAATTAACATTTCATATAGGAAAATTGATTTAGTTTTAGAGGATAATCTACTTACAGGAATGATAGATATTGAATTATATAATTTTTTTAAAAGTACCAAAACCTGTGGTACCTGTTATTTTTGGTATACCCAAAACCCATAAATCTTTGTTCAACCCCCCATTGAGGCCTATTGTGGCTTCCCAAGGATCTAAAATGCAGACTTTGGCAATCTATGTTGATACTAAGGTTAAACAATTTTATAATAAATACAATCATATTTTAATAGACTCTTGGGATTTTTTGCAAAAAGTTGGGAAAAGTATTTATATGGATGAAATTATTTTTATTACTATCGATGTGAAGGATTTGTTTTCTGTTATTCCCCAGGTTTTAGGTTTAGAATGGTTTGAGAATATGCTACAGGAAATGAACATTTTAACAGCTGAGAAATTTAGAATAGTTTTAGAAAGTATGGAATTGGTTTTAAAGTATAATTACATGTATTTTGAGGGTGATTACTACCACCAGAAAGATTGAGTTGCCATGGGTTCTGCTTGTGCCCCAGCATTTGCTAATATAGTAATGCTATTTTGGGAAAATAAATATGTTCTAAATTCTGCATATAGTCAATATATTGGCCAATATCTTCGTTTTTTGGACGACATTTTTGTCCTATGGACTGGGCCCTATGACAAGGTGAAGGGATTTATTTATTACATTAATCATACAACTTCATTTTTGCAATTTACTTATGAAGTTGGGAGAAATGAAATTCATTATTTGGATATAAAACTGAGTAAAGATTATGACAATAAGTGTTATAAGTCAAACATTTTTAGAAAAGAACACTATTCTAATGCACATTTGCATTTCAACAGTGATCATCCCTATCAACTTAAAAAAGAATATTGTCAAGGGACAGATGATTAGGATGGCCAGAATGATTTCAGATGAGGTAGAATTTTTAAACAAAATCAATAATATAGAAAAAATGTTTTTAGACAGAGGATATCCCGTGGATTTTATCAGTCCTATTAAGGAATATGTAATGGCAGGAAGAGGTAGTAAATATACTCCATTATTGGTTAAAGATGGTGTACTAGTTTTTAAAGCTAATAAAGCAAAAAATACTGCCTTTAACAACCAAAATGTAAATAATGTGAATTGTACGAATAACAGTTTGAATACACAAGAGGGAACTAGAGTAGGGGGTCACACCGTATTTGACCCTCACCTATCACCAGGGTATAGGATGGTTGAAAAAAAGTATACACGACACATGGGAAATGTTTAGAAACATGGCAGTTAGAACAGATGTCTTCCAAAATAGGATTAAATTCAGTTTTAGAAGAAACAGAAATATCAAGAATATTATTGAGAGGGACAAAACTACTAGGAGTGGAAGTACTAAAAAAACATGGGAGTTTTGCATGTGGTAGATGTGCACAATGTTGTTATATTGCAGGACTGAAGGAGGTTAGAATTCCAAGTTTGCAGGTTACTCTCAAAGCTAAGAAATATTATAGATGTTATTCAAGAGGGGTGGTGTATTTAGTATTCTGCAAAGCTTGTGAATGTTATTATATTGGGAAAACTGAACGCCACCTCAGATCTAGAATATATGAGCACATGAGGGATATTAACAAACGTAATGACAATAATGCACTTTTTAGACATGCTTTGACATGTATACAAGCTGATTTTAAGTTCTGGGTATTGGAGGAAATTGCATACCCAGAAAGAGGAGGGGACTGGGAGACATGTTTAGAATACAAAGAAATGATTTGGCAACTTAGGTTAGATGCTTGTGGTAGTAAGGGACTTAATGACCACATTTATATTAGTCCAGCATTAAAATTACTGGCAATGGACCCCAAGAGACACAAGTGGCAAAAAGAATAGGAAGTAGAATATAACACAAGAAAAACATTTTATAATGAATTTTAACATGAATTAATTTTATTAATAATTCTATGAAGTCTTAAACAATTTTTTATAATAGGATATAATTTATATAATATTTATCATTTAATATTTTTGTATTTTAGGAACATTATTTATATTTATATTATATATATTTTTAAAAAAATATGTATTTCCTGTAGCACTTTATTTGTAGTAACTGTGATATTTCATGATAGTAACAGATTTATGTTACTAGTGTTTTGTAAGATCTTTAGGTAACATATATATGCCTATATTGTTGTATTGTTGACTATTATCTACTTATATATATTTTTTAGTTAGTTTAATTACATGACAAAACATTTTATAGTGATATTTAAGTATTTGAACCGACAATATGGTTCAGTATTTAGTTCTTTGTAGTTCTTTGTAGTTTTTTTGTAATCTGAGCATTTAGTCAGCCTCACTAAGAAAGTATAGTGTGTAAATCAATTATACAATCAATGATGTCAATTCTTGTAGACCAATGAGTGATAATTATTGGTTATAAAAGAATGGTAATTTATATGGTAACTGGATTCTGAAGAAGTCTCAGTGTTGAGATGAAAGCGCTAAGTCCGTTACTTTATTTATTAATTGTTTGCAGTATTTGACTTTTATTCAAGTGTTAAAATAAATATTTATTTTATTTTCACCATTTTGTGGTCGTATTTGGAATAATACAGACAGTTCGTGATTTTGGTAATTTTTATTGTGTCGGAGCAGCGTTATTTTTTTTTTTATTTTTTATTTATTTTTTTTTTATTATTTTTGTTTTTGTGGTGGACATCGATTTTTTGGTTAATAGTTGTATTGACTTAAAAAAGTTTTTATAAAATCTTGAGGAATTCCAAATAGAGGCATAGCATTAAATAAGAAGTTTAAATTAACTCTATTGAATGCTTTGCTAGCATCTGCGGCAATAAAATAATTGGGATGTTTATCTGCTTTAAGTAGTTTAATGACTGAGTCTAGTAGCAAGGTGTTGTTCTATTTACTATGAAACCCAACTGATCTTGGGAAATAATAGAGGGTAGTATATTTTTCACACTACTAGCTAAACTCTGGGCTAGTATGTAAATGTCAGTATTTATGAGGGCAATTGGCTTATAGTTAGATGGATATGTTGGGTCAGAATTTGGTTTGGAAATAAGAATGGTTTTAGAATTATTTATATAAATGTCCATTATACCATGTTGTATTATATAGTTGTATACTTTTAATAGGATTTTTGAGACATGTTCTGAGAATATTTTATAAAATTCAGAGGTATACCCATCAGGTCCTAGAGATTTACCTGATTTAAGATTATTTATTGCATCTTTTATTTCTTTTAGATGGATTGGTGATCCTAGGAGTTTTTGTTGGTCCTGTGTGACTTGTGGAAATGTTAAGTTATAAATTAAGTCTTGAAAATTTTCACTTAAAGGTGGGAGGGGCATGTTATACAGATTTTTATAAATGGTCTCAAAAACTCTTAAAATGTCTTGGTCTTCATGGTTTACCTGTCCATCATACTGTATTTCTTTGATCCTTGGTGGTCCGTTCTTTATATTTATTAGTCCGGCTAAGAATTTTGAAGGAGATTGCACCCATTCTGAATAAAGGTATAAGGACCTGCTTTCTAAAAAAAGTTAGGTTTTCTAGATAGTGCTTATGCAGCTGTTTCTGCCATTCGACCATTTCTTCATCTAATTCTTTTGAGTAATTATGTTGTAATTGTATTTTGACTGATGCAGTCTGAGATTCTAAGTTAGTTCTAATGTTAGTGTATTTTTTTTTTAAACCAGGCAGATTTTTGTATTATAACACCTCTAATAACTGCTTTAGCAGCTTCTCATTACTTGTCATAGGGTATCTGAATGGATATAAAATCCTCATCCAATTGAACTAGAATGCTAGTTATTTCCTTACCGTTTTCCTGGTTTTGAACAATTTTAGGATTTAAAGTCCATTTATTAAAATAGGGGATGGTTAGTTTGGGGTTTAAGTGATGTATGGAAATGTTAATTTTAGAGTGATCTGAGATATTTCTAGGAGAGATGGAATATTTTACCTTCTTTGATCGAAAAAGTTGAGAAATTAGAAAGGCATCTATCCTTGACCAGGATTTGTGGGCAGACGAGAAGAAGGTGTATCTAGATACTGTTTTGTCATATTGAAAATTGGTATAGGGATCAAACACATCAAAAGTGTTTTGCATATCATCAAAGGCTATTGTAATACTAAGTTATTGCCTGGTCTCTTTGTTTGACCTATCTTTGTTTGGATCAAATAATGCATTCCAGTCTCCCCCAATAACGTATAAGTGATTTGGGTAGTCAGCTAAAAGGTTACAGATTCCGTATATAAAGAGTTGTTGGTTAGAGCAGGGGCTGTAGATGTTTACAAAAAGTAAGAGTTTATCTGTGATATGATGCTTACTAGCAAAAAGAGCTCATCTACCCTTTGAGTCTGTTTTTATGGAGAGGATCTCCCCCTGGTAGGATTGGTTTATAATAATAATACCAACCCCTCTAGAAGTGAAATTATAACCCGCAGCTATTATTAGCCTGATCCATTTCTTTTTCCTTTCCCTTTCCAAAAGTTGTGTGGTCAGGTGAGTTTCTTGAAGAAAACTTATCATTGATTTGTTTTGGTATGTGATATGCATAACTAGGTTTCTTTTACCTTTGTCTAAAATCCCCTTAACATTCCACGAGTCTATAGTTATCATCTCAAGAAGTTAAAATTGTAATCATTTTTAATTATAAATAATAAAAATAAGTGACTAAAGATAAAGATGAGAACTGATAGGTAAGTGTGCTAAGTAATTCCATCTGTAAAGTTACTTCTATACTCCAAACCCCCTTGTATATGCCTAACCACCCATCCCTCTGCAATGGTAGGTGAGTATGAAGTGTTAGTAAATAGAGAGTTTGAGTTTGAGTTAGAGTATAGTGTTCAAGTAATAGAGGGATGTCAATAAAACCTGCATATTTCCAAATGTACACAAACATCTGCAACAACTCCTGCAGGGCAGCCTCCTGTAATAAATGTGTTAAACAAGAGGAAAATATCTGACCATATATAGAAACAGTATAAAACATATATGTTTATAAAAGGAAACCCTCAGGTATCATTAATTAAAAGAAATGTACTAATAGGTATAGTAACAACAGTGGGTCGCAAGCTATTTACATAGTGTTATAAGAAGTTTCAATGAGCCAGCTGTTTGGCAAACCAAGCAAATAAAATGAACCTTTAGTGGCATAAAGATAACTAGAAATTAGTTCCACTAAACTAGGCTTAAAACCAACTCTATTATTTCTTCCAACCTAGGAAAAAGAAACAGGAGAGACAAAATAAAAAGGCAATATTAATCACTAAGGCTACTTCTGCATCTAACAATTGAGATCAGCTTCCAGCACATACTTTTCTTTTATGCATGCTGACAAAATCGGTCTTTAATTCATAAAAGCTCCTTAGTACAGGAAGTTATTAAACAGGTCTGTAAAAGTGGACTAAACAGATTTTAAGCACTACCTCTTGCAATAATTACAAAAGTTAGATGTGTAGCAGTTTATAATGTTTAACATATTGATGGAACTGCTCTAGGTATATAACAGCATCATTAAGAAACACTTTTATTAACGTTAAATGCAGTGGAAACTAGCAAATCAACTGAGTGATGTGAAGATTTATACAAGCAACCACAGGTATAGATACAGGGTCTGCTGATGATTATTGAGAAAATAATAGTTTAAATCTGGCATATTTATCCACAAAAATGAAAATAGTGTCTTTAAAGTCAAGCAAATGTAACCGTAATAATATCACAGTTGTTGCACATAGGTATACCATTAACTAGTCAATCAGCTTACATTCAGCCATTGCAATCCAGGATTCATCATCTGTATTCATGTATTTAAGATAATAAAATCTTCTCTCTAAAATACATCCTCTATTGATTTGCCAATGTACTGAGCCCTTTGTCTGTGATCTGTGACTGGGTTCAGCAATAACTGAGATAAGCGGGGGGGGGTGTGGAGAAGCTGATAGATTTGGCGCAGATGGGGTATAAGGGCCAGGCCAGTAAAATGCAGTAAAGGTGGGAGCAAAATGGCAAATAAATAAATAAGAAGAATGCAATTCCACTGCCCTCATCAGTCCTAATCTTTGTTCTTCCTTGAGGAAAAATATAATAACCAAGATATTAAAGAATGGACTGAAATAACTGTGCAATAAAGGGATTTAAGGTAGTTAACCACCTTGCCCCAGAAACTTTACATTTTTTTAAGAAGTTGGGCCAAAAGACTTACTTTTTGATTAGGAGGTGTTTCTATTTTACAGATCTTTAATAATCATGTTAAATCTTTGCAGCAAAAGCTCCTTCTTACCATCAAAACTGCTGTACCCTGTGCTGACCTATCTGCCTACATAAATTCATGCTATCCATTGCTATTGAGAAAAAAAAAAAACAACTGCAGAAACCAAAGAAGAACCTCCATGTATTCCCACCTTCACCACTTCAAATGATATGACAGGCAAAGCAGAGGCTGCAAAATGAGGATCTGGAGAGTTTAAACCATGCAACTGTTTTTTGCCTAAACTCAGCACTTTTATGAGAATAATGCAATGTATGCAAAAACAGCAAATGTGACTATTTTGGGCTAATTTGCCAACTGCTTATCGTATGTTTCTAGTAATTCCAGTACTGATGACTTTAGAGAGATTAATAAACCTCAGCAGCAGTAATTAAGAGTACTTAAACTTTTTCAACTCATAAAATCAAGAAGAATTTGTGTTTAAAATGTGATACCTAGTAACAGATCTATACCTCTGTGCATTCTTTGACAAAAGCATGGGAAACATCGCTGAGTAAGAATGACTGCAATTTCCATTAAAAAATAGAATGTGCATAGTCAAATCCTAAAGATTTAGTGCTGAAATACATGAATACAGAGCAAGTTCCAGAAATTGGTGGCTCATTCCATTGGTTAAACCTCTCCCAGTAATGCACTGGGGCTCTGAGAAGTTATTTGTTGACCAAAGAGTTGAAAGGTGAAGGGATGTTGCAGTCACTTGTACTTGAGTGGAATTATGGCTAATGGAACGTTGCAACACTAACGGACATCACGCCTTTTTATACACAAAGGAAAAACACAAATTACACCTTTTGCTTCAAAAAAGTACTTAAGTAAGCAGGATTAAATCTATGGGTGCTGAAATTGGTAGATGGATGCTTTATTATAGTAGCATTAGATTTCCTCATGTTGAATTTACTTTAAAGAGATGAAGGAAGGTGGATTTGGCCTCTTCAGGTGTCTCAATGGTATTTTTTTCATTTTTGTAATAGAAAGTTAATGTAGCAGGATATTTCATATGAAAGTGTATGTTGCTTTCTATCAGGTAAGCGCAGTATTTACTCAGCTTTTGTCAGTTTTGTTTGATTTCAAGAGGAAGATCTTGTTGTATAGTGATTTTTTGGCATCTCCATGTGAAATTCTTTTTAGTTTTATATGCAGATAGAATTGCTTGGACATGTGCTGAGTTTATAATCCTGACATAAATCTGTCTTGGATAGACTGCAGTCTGTAAGCGTTTTATGGATCTGTGAGCTCTCCCAATTGTAATATCATCCAGAAGGTCTTTATTGTTTAATATTTTATTTAGTATTTCTTTAATTACAGGGTTAATTTGAGTGCTTTCAACAGTTTCTGGTATTTCTCTAATAATGAGGTTGTTGCACCTGCTTCTAGCTTTCAAATCCAGCATTTTTTGTTCATCGGTTCATAGGTTAATAGGTTGGTACTAGGCTATCGGCCCTAGGGCCTATACAAGCCTAGCCATAACAATTCCCTGGCTATTTCTTCCCACACTATTTACTTCCCTGGACCCCTGTCTAGCAGGGCGACTGACGTGATCCCCGGGGTGAATTTCCTTTCTCCCATCCAATCGTCAAGGTTCTTTCTGAAGAGGGCCAAAGAGGCGCTCTGCTTGACATGTATGGGCAGTCTATTCCAGAGAATGTGGAGTCTCTGGGTCAGGTACCTATCCCTCCAGCATGTTTTGTTTATTGTGATAACAAGGTTTAGATCCCTGGAGCATGTGGCACTGAGGGATTGTGATTTCTTTAAGTGTAGCATGTCCAACAGCTGTGGGTTTGACATGGCCTTGTATGTTAAGCAGAGATTGCCTCTGAATAGACGATATGCGACAGAGTATAGCTGGAGTTTTTTAAGGCAGTCAGCATAAGGAATCTGCTTTAGGCCTGTGATTCTTTTAGTGAGGTAGTTCTACAGCCTTTCCAGTTGTTGCAGATGTCTCGAGAGGTACATACCAAACAGGGCATTGGGTTCTATAATGGGTCTAATGAGAGATGAGTACAGTGGAACAATGACCTCCTTTATCTGGATGAAAAGCCCTTAGTGATGAGGTGTGCCACATAGAAGGATTTCCTGACTGTTGTAGTGATGTGGTTATCGAAGGTGAGACCACTGTCCACCTGTGTCCCTAAGTCTCTTATCACAATTTTAGTGGGCACGAAGGCTGAGGTGAGGCTATGATTAAAAAGGACACTTAGGTGAGGTGCCAGTTCATTTTGTAGTTCATGTAGTGCACAGCCTTGGATGTCATCTGGTCCCATGTATTCTTAGCTTTGAAGAGTGCATTTATTTAACTGTGTGGCCGTTATTACCAGAATTTGGCAATCTTCTGGTATTGAGATGGGCCATTTAGGGGGTGAGAGGAGGGTGAATTTGGCACTGAATTGATCTGCCAGGATATTGGCAATATCCTTGGGATCAGTATATTTAATGCCATTCTACTGTAGCTCAGAGCAGATCTGAGCCTTGCCATTTAGATTCTTGACATAGTTATAGAATGCCTTGTGACTGTCTTTGGAATCCTTGTTGTCTTTGTTGTAGTTCCTTAATCATATTTTCACTAGTTAGTGGATTCTTTTTAAGATCTTTTATTTTCAGTTCATTGCCCATGGATTTAGCCTAATTTTGTCCCAGTCTGTGCATAATTTGTTCTAACCTAGAACTGAAAGTAGATAATTTATCTGAGAATCCTTGTACTTCAGTTTGTAGTGGTTGAAGGGCAATTTTAAGGTCTTCTGGAGTTAGTGTTTGTTCTTGCCTTGTTCAGAGGGTTGATTTAATAGGTTTCATCTGGGATGTTTTTGTTTTTTGTCTTTTGGATGAGGTATCCTTTTCCAGAGTAGCTATAGTAGACATTTTAGTCTTGGATGTCACAGTTTCCATGTGTTCTGATTGAGTTTCCATCTAAAACTTGATTTTGAAAGTTGGTAGAATGAAATACAAAGAATTAGAGATGTAGACAAGTTATATTCTGAGAGGGACTTTATGTTGAGACAAGCCTTCTTTTCCTTTTCTTTTTCCTTTAGGCCTCCGTGCTTGCAAGAGTCCACACCATGCGGCTCAGGGACTTGATTGCAGTAAGTATTAATTTCCCAGTAGAATTGTTTCCCAGTACAAACAAATCTGAAATAGGTATTTAATCTTCTTGTTGCCTTAAACTCAGTTAAAACATTGAATATATTCCTCAGAATGTGCAGGCATGAGATCAGATATTGATGCAATTTCTTTCAGTTTTTCTTTTTTTTTTTTTTCATGATGGGTTAGATGAAGTGTGTTTTTACCAGTTGTGCTCCATTAATTTAGACGTTGTCTTTTAGATAACATGATATACGCAGGAGGCAGAGCCTGAATGGCTAACTGAAAGCAGCAGTATTTTAGAGCTCCATATAACTAGTTAAATAAGACAGGAAAAAATATTCTTTTTTTTTCTTCAAAGTATAAAATCTTATAGATAAAGGACTAATTTACATAATTAGAAACGTTGGTGAAGTTTTACAAATAATTTCCTGTCAAAAAGCTTGGAGATATATTCACTTGTTAAAATGAGCAGCTCAAAGAATTCTCACCAGGATGCTGCCTGAAATAAGGAACTACAACAGATGGCATCTACCCTGCAGGAGTTGTCTTTGAAGATGGATGATTTTAAAGAGAACCTAGAAAATCTTAAAACAAGCAGTCAAAAACTGTCTGACACCCTCAAGGAAATGCTACAACAACACCAGACAAGGATAACAGGAATAGAGGTTTCTCTAGGTGACTTAGAAAGCAGACTTAAGGAAGAGGAAACACCGAAAGAACTGCTTCTTAAACAAAACACTTGGTTAGCTAATAAAGTAGATGACTTGGAAAATAGGGAGAGGATAAATAACATCAGGATTTTTGGATTACCTGAAAACATAGAATGTGAGGATATTATTTCCTTTTTATCAAGCTGGATCCCTGACTTTTTAAATTTAAAAGAAGGACTTTCTTTGGTAATGAAAGGGCACACAGAGCTCTTGGGAAACCTACCACTAACTCAAACTCTCCTTCTAGGTCAATAATTATCAAATTTCTTCCATACTTGGACAAGGAACAGATTTAAAGATCTGCTTGGAGGAAGGCACCTTTAAAATATAAACAGAGCCTGATAAGATTTGATAACGACTATTCATCTAGAATAATGGAACAAAGGAAAAAGTGTGGCCAATGATAAAGTTTCTGAAACAAAATAACATCAAGGCACAACTTGCATATCCAGCTAAGATAAGAATACTGTATGCCAACAAGATGAGGACTTTTATTGACTTAGAGGATACCACTTTATTTATTAAAACTAAGACTGTGATTACTTTACCAGAAGATATGGATTGGATGTCACCTTCTCTCAAGAGAACAAAAGAAACAAATGTCTGGACAGATGTCAAAAAGAAGAAGCAAAAGACTGACACTGTTACAGCCAAATCTCTCAAAGCATCTACGATAATATAATTTGTTTTAACATTACTTTAAAGGACCAATTTTACTGCTTGGAATTTTAAAGCAAAGGTAACTAAATATTGGAATATTTATCTATATTTTTTGAAAATAGATGACACATGAGAGTTTACACATTACCTCAGGTATGTAAAACAGGGTACTTTTCTTTCACAGAAGGAGGGTTATATAGCACATAACATATTTATACTGTAAATCAACATACATAGTATATGTGTATTTTCTCTTAATTTTCTCTTTTCTTTCTCTCTTCTCTCTTTTCTCATTATTTATTTTAACTGTATCTTGTCTCCCTTTCTAAATTATCTCCTATTTACTATACTAATATAGTCTGTATATATTTAATAACTCACTATCTACACATAGATAAATAATAGTCTAAAATAATCTAGTTTTAAGGTAGACTAATTGGAATTGTGAACTTAATTGTTATTACAATATTTATTAGATTAATGATAGTCACTGTTATGCTTATTGGGACTGGGGACATGTTCGTGATTAACTCTGAAATGTTCCATTCATGTACATATGTCCTTTGAATTATTTCCTTTTAGTATTAACAAATACATGGAAAAGTAACAGGAGGGAAAAATGTACTGTTGGTTAAGAGAAGTGAAGATTTCTTCACATTCTATTTGCGTTGCCGTAGCAACAGTAAACAATTGCTACAGTTCCTAAGGACACTGTGAATCTGCGAAGTGCGTTTAGCCTCACAGATAAATAAGAAAAAGTAATGCTGTTTAGTTATTAAAATAAAAAACAACCTAAACAAGGTAAAACAAATACATAATAGGATTATTATAGCAATAACCCACGCCTGGGTGTGGGTAATGCTGGATTTACCCACGTTTGGCATGGTTTGGTCCCAAGGGCGAAGCCCGAGGGACCAAACAAAGACAACCGTGGGTAAATCCAGCATTACCCACACCCAGAAGTGGGTTATTGCTATTATACAATGACATTATTTAAGAAAAGAAATAATCACTTTTCTTAAATAATGGCATTGTATAATGCCTTTTTGCTGCCCTTCCGCAGCTGTCTGGTGTTCATGCAGTTCTGATGTACTGCGATGCCTACGCAGTACATCAGAGTGTGGGCAAAAGCAACGGAGCAAGATCTCCATTGCTTTTACTTTCGCTATGTTAAATGGGTTTAACATAGAGACAGCTTTAAAATAAGCAATGGAGATCTCCGTTGCTTATTTTAAAGCTGCTATGTTAAACTCATTTAACATAGCGAGACAGGTTAAAAAGCAACGGAGATCGCAAGATCTCCGTTTTTACTATTGTGTCGCTATGTTAAAGGAGTTTAACATAGCGAGACAGCTTTAAAAAGCAACGGAGATCTGCGTTGCTTTTTAAACCTGTGTCGCTATGTTAAACTCTTTTAACATAGCGAGACAGTTTTATACTAACGGAAAAGTCGGGCGACCGGACCTTTTTCCGTTAGTATATTGAGGGATTTACAACGGGCACGCTGGTTGGGCTGGCCAATCAGCGTGCACGTTTTAGAGGAGGCATTGTATAATTGTAAATATTTTATGATTTATCCTCATGGGATTACATATTCCTGGAAATACAACTGAAGTGTCCCCAAACTACATGTGCACTGAAATGTAGCTGTTTGATTAAAAATTATTACTCACTTTAATATGCTGATTTCACAAGCTGTCTGCACTGTAAAAGTTACATTTTATATGGTACTTGAAATTGTCAGTCTCTAGAGCATATGAAAAGATACATATTACTTTTTGCAACATGTTATCTTTGCACTTACCTCTCACTCTGTAGAAACTCACTTGGTAACTGATAGCTATTTATTTAAAATATCTGTTTAAATATTGTGTGCCCTTGAAATGCTATTAACATTTTGACAAAATAGAATCTGAACTGTAAAATGAATGACTTGAAAGAAGTGAAGTAATGCATAGATTTCAAACACAGTTCTTGACACTACAGTAAAAGTAAAAATATATATTCACACGGAAGTATTGAAATGTTTTAGTCTTCCAGTTAAAATAGCTTACTGTCAACATTTTGCGATATCAGAAAGTTTGAAGAGCTAGGAAATTACTATTATTTGTCTTTATAATGATTATTAGACAGATGTTACACTCTGCTTAGTTTAATGAATTGTGACATATGTTTATGAGGAAAAGTGGACTCATTTATTCACATTGGACTAGACATTCCTGGAAACTCAACTGAAATGTTCCCAAATTACTTTTGAATTTAAATAAAACTGCCTGATTAATAAGCATAATTTACTTTAACAACCTGAATCCATAAGCTATCTGCTCTATATATGTTCCATTATATATGTCACTTGCATATGACAGTCTCTAGAGCACACGAAAAAATGCATATTATTTTTGTAACATGCTATATTTGCACTATCCGTTCATTCTAAACTAACTCAATTGGCAACTGACAAGTTATTTATTTGAAATATCAGTCTAAATATTAATTGTGCCATTGAAATATTGTTGCCATTTTGACAAAACAAAGCCTGAATTGAAAAAGGAATGATTTGAAGAAGTGAAGTATTGTACAGATTTCAAAGACAGCTATTGGCACTACAATATAAGTAGAAATGTATAAATGCAAGGGCAAATTGAAATGCTTTATACTTTTAGTTAAAGTAGCTTATTTCTAACTTTTTACTTTATCAGAAAATTTAAAGAGCTAGGAAATTATTTCTATAATGTTTACTAAAATGATGCTAGTCACTGACTTGTTTAATGGATTGCGAGTCATGTACAAGATGGACTACTGAATGTTATTTCTGTTTACCTATGTTTGCTGAATTTCTTTTATTAGTACTGATTTAAAACAAAGGGAAGAAAGGGAAGGAAATCTCTGTTTTTGGTCAAGGGAGGAGAGGCTTAAGAGTATTCTAACTGCCCCGAGAACTCTCTAAGATGCTCTAAATACTATTTGATTAATACTTACCTAAGATAAGTCTTGATTACCATATATGTAACTTTACATTTATTGTAGACCTGATGTGATTACCCGTTCTGGAAGCAGGAGGTGCCCTATGCAGGATGGGAATTGTCAGGGTGATCATAGTTCATTCTTACTCTGCTTTGTAAATCTACAAATATGTAAAAGCACTGCACACTAGAATGTAGGACACCTCTACTCAGAGTCAGGATACCACTGATAAGCCATGTCTTTTCATAAGTGCAAGTTGAAGTTGGTGAGCTGAAGAGTTGGAAAGTAAAGGAAGACAGTACACCTACAGTAAATTCATATTTCATTGGTAATCACTCATCGTCTCCTGTAGAGTCCTTTTAGTCAAATTATTTTAATAATAATACATTTGTTGTTGGCTTATTTAATGTATGCTCCTCTGTTGCATTTAATTTATCCAAAATGACATATCTGACATGTTTGGGATCTCTTAAGGGTAACTAAATATTTGATATCTTCTAAGTCAACATAATAATTGTTTACACTACTAACATTCCATCCTGATATATAAAACACTATAGAGCAATAATAGAATAATATAGAATTGCATATCTCTTTTAAGAAAATTCTCCATATAATAATTTAACATATGGAGCTCAGTTGATATTGTTGGTTAAAGGTATGAGTGATAATCCAATAGATCTATCTTTATCTATTGGATTAGGAATTACTTTATTCCATGTTTAATGGGAAATTCATGTTTACTTGTATTTGATACTTTAGAATTAATGTTTTATAGAAGTACTTTTTTAAAGTCTGACCAGAATTTTACCCTACTTATATTTAAAGAAGAAAGAACATTAAATTGCACTCTCAAGTTTACACACATAAAAATAACATCCAATGTTATCGGAGAATGTGGTATAACTACTATAATCAAAATAAAAAAAAAGACGCAAAAAGTTTCTTCCAACAATAACTTGAAATGGATTTAGCATTCTTATCATTAAATACTAATGGCTTAAATAATGTAAAGAAAAGATCAAACTTGGTAAAATATTTAAATCTAAATAAGGCACAATTAGTATTTCTCCAGGAAATTCATTTTAAGACTAATGATAGCTTTATTTGGAACCCTAAGGACTATACAGTCTTAGCTCAATCCTCCTACATAACAAAGACAAAAGGAGTATCAATTCTCTGGAAGAAAAACATAATCACTCCAAAAGTTATTTATAAATATGAAGACAAAGAAGGTCTACTAGCATTTGTTATAATTAAAGTTAATAACAGAATATGGACCTTAGCTAACCCAGGAATTGGAGCAAGAACAGGTAAAAAACACCTAGATTTTATTTCCAACAATTATAAAGGAAATCTTATACTGGGAGGAGACTTTAATTGTACCTTAGAAGCTTATGAAACCACTAAGAAGTCTTTTCGCATAGAAACTATTTCAAAATCCTTAAAAAGTGGATTGATTCATTTCATTTAATAGACACTTTTAAAGTAAAAGATGATAAATCCTTATTATTTTCCCATAAAGACCATAGATTTGAATCACAAACCAGAATAGACAAATAATTCATAGTTCAAGATTTACAAACAAAAATCCTCAACGTCTCTATAGTTCCATGCCCCTTCTCAGATCATGACTCTCTAATAATGAAGCTCCAAATAGAGTTTAAACCTTTAATCCTCTCAACTAGAATTCCATCATATATCACAAAAATTAAAAAATTCAGACCCTGGATGTTGTCAGAACTACAATTATTTCTTGAAATTAATAATATAACAGAAATCGGTAGAGTCATAGTTTGGGACTCATTAAAAGCATATTTATTTGGTAAGACCCTTAGCTGGTACAAAAACAAAGTTAGAGAGTGGGAATCTGAATCTTTAGACTTGCAAAGCAGACTCTTGACAGCAAAATCTAAAAAAAAAAAAAACAGAATTGTCCAGAAGTAAAAAGAAAAATAGAGGAATTAAATAAAAAATGTAATGAAATTCTAACACACAAAACTTGTCTAGCCTTGGAAAAATTAAAAATAAACTCATTAGCCACCTCCCCAGATATCTACATAACCTATCTACAAGAATTAAAATACAATCTAAAGCAAATAACATTAGTAGTATATATCATGAAAAGAAAGGGAAAAAAGTATCAGATATTGGAGACATCCTTGAAGCATTTCGGTTCCATTATATGGAACACTTCAAAAAGAAAATTTAGATACCAACCAAATAAACTTAGATACAAATTTTATCAGTATATTAAAAAATTCCTGAAAACATAAAACTAGACCTACAAAATGCTATATCCTACAAAGAAATTGTTGACAAGATAAAAAAAGTAAATCTAACAAAGCTCCAGGGATAGATGGTATAATTACGGAAATTTACAAACTCTTCCCTTCAACAGTAATCTCTCTTTTTCATAAAACTTTGCTAGAAGTCCAGTCAGAAGCAAAAATACCACCCTCATGGAAATATTCTCTCATAATACCAATTCTAAAAGATAATAAACCATCAGACCTTTGCACCTCATGCAGACCTATATCATTACTGAATAATGATTACAAAATAGTCATGTCAATCCTAGCTAACAGAATGAAAATACCACTTTCAAAGACAATTAATAATGATCAAACGATTTTTATATAACAGGCACACACATGATAATATTAAAAGCATACTTACTCTTATAGATTATGTGAATAAATAAGATAGAGAAACACTTGTAATCAGATTAGACATAGAAAAAGCCTTTGATTCCCTCAGCTGGGAATATCTATTTAAAACTTTAGCATTATTTGAATTTCCTCCTCCCTTCATCTTATTACTAAAAACATATACATTAGTAACTTAACCTACATTAAATTAGGTCCTTTCACCTCAGAATCTATCGATATAACAAAAGGTACTAAACAAGGATACCCCCTTTCTCCTATTTTATTTGCTTTGGCTATGGAAATACTTGCTGAAATAATATGCAATAATCCAAGAATAAAAGAAATAGAAGTCTATGACCAGTACATATCTCAAAATAATGCTTTTTGCTTTTGATACTTTATTAACCCTATCAAACTCCAGAGAGTCATTAGGATAGCTAGAAGAAGTAATGAAGAAATTTTATAAGATTCCAGGTCTACACTTTAATAGATCAAAATCAAAATTTCTAATTTTAAATAAGAAAAAAGAACTACAAGTTACAGATAAATCCATCATAGGAAAACAAGAACTTATGCTAAAGCATTTAGGAATAGTGTTATGCAAAAATATAAACAAAACAATATTAATAAATTATAAAAAACATTATTGAAACAAGAAAAATATATATAGAAAAGTGGAACAAAATTATATTAACTTTTGAAGACAGATTGCAATGAATAAAAATGGTCTTATTGCTAAAAATACTATATGTAGCATTAGCAATACAGTTAATTCCTGAAAGATGCATTCTTAAAGAAATAAACTCATGTTTAATAAAATGTTTATGGTATCCCAAAAAGAATAGAGTAGCTCTAACTCATCACATTAGACCCTGGAAACAAGGGGGATTGAACTTCCCAGAAATAGAAACATATATAAAAGCATCTGTGCTTAAAACTTCAATAGACTGAATAAACCCAAATTATTTTGCCTACTGGAAAGAATTAACAATGGCTATATTAATAAATTAATTTAATATGTTAAAAAAATGTTTAATAGTAGACAAATCAAACAAACCTCGGTACATACTATGCATACGTTTACAATATAATATAACAAAACCTTCTAAAACAATACTGATTAATCATTACATCAATTCCTTTAGGAAACTTATCAATGCAAATATAGATCTAAAACTTTGGTTTGACATTTTAACCCCATTTACCATCACTAAGAACTTTCCTCACAAATATATAGGGAAACAATGAATTCCTGGGAACAAAATGGATTCTTATGCTGGTTTCAATGTGTAAATAAATTAAATGTTTTAGATATACATATGATAAAAACTGTTTACAATATCGCAACACAGGACTAGTTAACCTTACAAAGCATTCTAATGTACTCTCAAGATTTATGCATATTAATTAATAATTCATCATTTAAAGATATTCAAAATCTAATATTTCTGTATGAATTTATATATAATAGTTGTGAAAAGAAAAATTCCATTTCAAATCTATATAAAGAGTTAATAACATATAAAACAATTTCCAAACCATCATGATGGCAGTTCTTAACAAAAGGTCAGTCACTGCAGATAACAGAAGAAATTAAAAGTAACATCTTACTATCAGTTTATTACACCTCTAATACACAGTACAAGAAAATATTTAACTGGAAATACTTACATAGAGCATTTTAACACCAGATTGAATTAAAAAAGATCAGTACTACCTCGTTTCATCTACAGGAATAAGAATAATTTAAAGAAACTACTCTGTTATCCCAAATTTGATAGAAGAGCTAGGGGCACAGGACATACTAGGCCCTGTAAGCATTGCAATTTCTGTTCTTATATTGATGAAAGCATTAGCTTCTTGCATCCAGACACACATGTAATTTTTAATACAATGAGGCTAATTGCATGACACCTCATGTGGTATATTTTGGCTATCTGCAGTTCATGCAGCTCTTTCTATGTTGGGAAAACCAACCGCCCTTTGCGTGATAGAATGAGAGAGCATATATGCCACATTAGGAAAGGCACACAAAGCAATGCCTTAGCCAAACATGGTACTTTGTTTGGAGAAGGACATACTTTCTCATTTAAGGTTTTAGAAGTCATAACACCAAATAAGAGGGGAGGTGATGTTGTGAACTACACTGACAGTAGGGAATGTGAATGGATAATTTTATTGAGAGCTGATTCTGGATCAGGTCTTAATGAACGAGCTTCAATAAAACCCAGATTGAAGCAGCGTAGGAATATAAAGTGAATTGAAATATTATTATGTATATTTTCATGTGTATTTTTGATTTTAATATATAAGTATTTGTATTTATAGATATGTTTGATTAATCATGTTTTTACATATGAATTTATGTAGTTCATATTTATTTATTTATATATTTGTTTGTGTGAGAATTCATTTTTATACGCATGACAATATCAGTGTTGCTTTAAGGCTTGATTAGACCTCTCATTAGATAGGTTGATTAATTAATTAATACTGTTCTTATACCTTGGTTCTCAGTGTTTCTGTCATAGATATGATGAAGCTCATGTAGTGAAAGTGCTTATCTGTCTTTTATAATATAATAAAATTGTTTTTATATGGACTGATCTGTCATTGTTTGGATGTACTAGGAATCACCATTGCCTCACTTTCAGCATACACTTTGATTTTATTGAATTTATCATTGAAGAGAGGCAATAACCTGTTTTTTCAGCAGTCTTTGGGTTTTATTTTTTTTATATATTTTGTCTTGCTGCTATCAGGGGTGATTTCTGGTTTTGATATGCCTGATATAGGTTCATAGGTTGATAGGTTCATACTAGGCTATCTGCCCTAGGGCATTTATAAGCCTAGCCAGAATGTGTTTGGCTTTCGCCACCCATTTTAAATTTATTTTGCTATGCCCTTTTTTGACGTTAGTATACTGTGCCTCTATCTAACAGTGACACAGAAGTGATACCCGGGGTAAATCTACGATCTCCCATCCACTCATCAAGATTCCTCTTGAATAGAGTCAATGAGGGACTCTGCCTAACCTGGACTGGGATTTTATTCCAGAGTGAAGGGAGCCTCTGGGTTATGAATCTGTCCCTCCAGCATGTCCTATTTATTTCAGTGCTGTGGTTCAAGTCTCTCGAGCGCGTAGCTCGATGGGATTTGGATTTTCTGAGGTGCAGCATGTCCATTAATTCCGGGTTGGACATGGCTTTATATGTCAGGCACAGATCGCCTCTGAACAGGCGGTATGCCACTGAGTAGAGCTGGAGTTTCTTTAACCGGGCAGCATATGGCATCTGTTTGAGCCCTTTGATCCTCTTGGTGAGGTACTTTTGGGGTCTTTCCAGTTGCTGCAGGTGTCTGGTAAGGTACATCCCAAAAGGGGCATTGTACTCAATTATGGGCCTGATGAGGGATAAAGAGGCACAATGACCTCCCTTGATCTAGATGTGAATCCCTTCATGATTAGGTGGGCTATATAAAATGTTTTTCTAACCACTTTGGCCACGTGGTTGTCAAATGAGAGATTGCTATCAACTTGGGTCCCCAGGTCCCTAATTACTTCTTCCGTACTTAATGGATTACCACCTATGTGGTAATTTGTGGGCACTTTGTTTTTGCCAAAGGGGATGACTATACACTCTTTGGCATTTAGCTTGAGGCCATGGCTCTGGCACCAGTTGTCTGTTTCTATGAGGCCCTTTTGGAGGATGCTTGTGTCGGCTGGAGAGTCGATTATGGCGCCCAGTTTGCAGTCATCTGCAAACTTGGTCAGCCACAATCCTTCCGTGTTGGCCTGTACCTCCGAGAAATATATACCGAACAAGAGAGGTCCCAGGACTGAGCCTTGTGGGACACCACTTGTAACTGGTTTGGAGTCTGACATGGCTCCAGCAATTCTAACCATGTGGGTTCTGTCCTTGAGCCAGTTTGCAATCCATCTAGTGACATAGGGGTTTATATTTAAGCTGGTGAGCTTATCTATAATGCCCGAGTGGGGTATTGTATCGAAGGCTTTTGCGAGGTCCAGGTAGGCTGTGTGGACCACCTTCCCCTCGTCAATGGCCTTGGTGACTGTTTCAAAGAAATCAACCAGGTTTAAGAGGCAGGATCTGCACTTAACAAAGCCGAACTGGGTAGGATCCAGTGTTTGTAGGTCCCCAATATCTTTATTTATGAGGTCCATGATGATCCTTTCCATAGCTTTGCAGACCAAGCTAGTCAGGCTTATGGGGCGATAGTTTCCAGGATCCGTTGAGGCACCACCTTTATGGAGAGGGACCACTGTTGCTGTACACCACTCTTTGGGCACATATCCTGTAGTAAGGCTGAGATTGAACAGTAGTTTTATGTTTGGGTTTAGCTCTTCTTTGAGTTCATGTAGGACGCAGCCCGGGACACCATCTGGTCCCATTGATGCTGTGTTTTTTGCATTGGAGAGGGCGGCTCTTACCTGAGCATCTGAGATGTCAGGGGGGCAGCACTCTGCTGGGATACATATTTGCTCTTTTGGTGGGGAGGGGGGGAGAAGTTTGCGCTGAACCTGTCAGCTAGGATGTTGGCAATGTCTGTGGGTTCGGTGTATTTTTTGTCATTTTGGACTAATTCTGAGCATATCTGGGAATTACCATCCAGGTTCCTAACATAACTAAAGAAAGCCTTGTGATTATCCTTAGTGTCCTGTGCAATTTTTCTCTCAAAGCTGGCCTTAGACAATTTTATGTGTGCCCGTAGTTTTTTGCTAATACTGATCAGTGATGCCTTCCCTTTTTGGGATTTTGCTTTATCATTTAGTAGCTTCCTCCTTCTATTGTATAGTTTGTTTATGGCTGGGGTCCACCAGACAGGACGTCTGCGTTTGGAGGATTGGGTCTTGGTTTTATTTGAGATCGCATGATCCATGCATTCCTGAAGGTGTTCATAGAATGCGTTTATAAAGGATTCTGCGGTCTGGGCCATATTTTCCACAGGCCCGGGGGCTTTGAAGGATTCCACCTCAGTTTTGAGGAGTGTAAAATTTGCTTTAGAGAAGTTTTTCACTGTGGTTTTCTGGGCAGGGGGTGGGGTTGGGATGTGAATATCCAGTGAGATTAGTTTATGGTCTGATCTTACTAGTGAGGGATACACTTCTGGTCTGGAGCATAGAGTCCCCATGTTGGTGATGATCAGGTCCAGTATGTTTTCCCCTCTTGTGGGAGTGGTAACAAGTTGTTCCATAGCATTTGAGTTTATAAATTCTAGGAACCTTTGGGCTAGGGTGTTGGAACTAGAGTAATGCTCCCAGTCTATGTTTGGGTAGTTGAAGTCGCCCAATATAATGGTGTTTGGAGAGACCTTCATATTTTCCAGTGTTCTCAGGAAGGCCGAGTGGGGTTCCTGGGTTTGGGAGGGTGGTCTGTAACAGGCTATAAACTGGAAGGCAGTTTTACCCACTGTTAGTTGCACATGGATAGTCTCTGATGCTTCGTGCTTTGCCACCAACCTGGAGGTGTGGGTATCTTTGATGAATATCGATACTCCCCTCCTTTTGTGGTTCGGTCCAAGTTTTGGGGCCAAAAAGCATGGTATGAGGTATAACCTGGTAGTGCTGGGGTGCTCTCGGGAGCCCTGAACCAGGTTTCTGTTACTGCACAGATATCGATGTTCTCCATGCTAAGGAGAGTTTCGAGTGCATGCATCTTGAGGTTTAGACTTCTGGCGTTGAGTAGCATTACTCTTAGTTTCTTATCCCTTGTGATCCCTATGGAGGTGGGTTTGTCTTTTGAGCCTTGCCTAAAAAAGGCACTATGGGGGTAGCAAGAGCCTTTACCAATATCCGAAAGCCCAGGGTTGACAGGTGCAAGCCGTCCCTAGTGAAGCATCGTGGCTTGTCGAGCATATCATCCCAAGCTGACAGGCATTGGATCCCCTTTGAATGACACCAGTACTTAAGCCAATTGTTGAAATTGATCATCTTGTCTTCATATTGTGGCATCATTCTTGGTGAGGGTAAGATGCTACTCAAGGTCAGGGTCATACCGGCCTGGGCTACATGCTCAGAGAGCTCCTTTATGTCTCTTTTCATGTAGTCCAGGGAGGTACGTCTCAGGTCATTCACACCAGCATGGACAATGACTGAGTCATATTTGTACTTGCCTTGGAGTGACCTGAGTGCTTGTGTTATGTGGCGGATCCTAGCACCCGACAGGCTGCTCACCGTGACCCTCTCCTTGTTCAGCCTGGTGAGCGGGATGTCAGTGTGCCTGATGATAGAGTCACCTATTATAAGTGTATCAGGTGTGCTATTTAGTCTTAAGGGCTGTGACTGTTTGGCACACTGGCTTTGTGAGATATGTGTTGCACGTGTTTTGTTTTGGGGTAGCGGCTGCTTGGGTGTCTGCTTTGGAGGTCTCTGCTGCTTCGGCAGATCTTTATTTAGAGCCTCTGAGTATGTTTTTGTGTGATTATGTGTTTGATTTGCTGTCGTGGTAGGTCTATGTGAGACTGGAATTGTAGTGAGTGTGGTTTCCTTCTCCTCCTGACTGGTTATGCCAGTACTGAGTTGAGAGAGCTTAGCCTCCAGTTTGGCTATATGGTTGCATCTCTCACATGTGTTGGAATTTGTTGGGAGGAGGAGAGGGTTGTCTGTGTACATGAGGCAGTTGTAACATTGCCTCAAGATTCCCAGATTCACCAGCTGGACTGGAGAGGAGATTGACAACTGACCTTTGGACATGCTAGAATAATATTGGGAATTCCTTAATAATTGAAAACAAGGGCCAGTGGGGAGTGAGGGTGTAGTGCTTTTAATTTTTAGTGCTGACTTATATAATTGCTTTAGTGAGCAAGTGCCAGGTAACTTAAGTGCAATGTGTTACAGGTAACTTAAATGCAAAAACGACAAACAGTAACTTTCTTTCAAGTGAAACAAGGAAATAAGTACAGTAAGCAATGCAGATATCACTAGTGATCCACAGAAGCGCTGAGAAGCCGCATATTAGGTGGAATTACTGTTCCAGGGAAATAACAAGCAAACAAACAACAAGCATATAAACAAAGCTATATTCAGCAGGCCTGGATCTAGTCTATGCTACAGCAAACAAGGTGTACCAATTTCAGTAAGATACAGTTCAAATATTCAGGCACTATAAACCTTTAACCAGAAATTCCCAGCTCAGAAGGGCAGAGTCCAGCCTCTTCTCCCACAAGAGTGCAGACCACAAACCTTCTTAATGTAAAATAACTGGCCTGAAGCCCAAGTGCTTAAACCAGAACTAATACACTTTAAGAATAACAGACACTGGGCTCTCAATCAGCAGTTCCCAACTTAGAAGGATGAAAGCTACCTGTCCTGCCACCACAGTGCATGCCACAAACCTTCCTAATGTAAAACAACTGGTCTGAAGCCCAAGTGCTTAATCCAAAAGACTTAGAATTACAGCTAAACTTTAATCAAGTTACTACCAAGCAGTAATAAATACAATTGAATACTTTAGAGAATGCCTGGATTAGTGCTCAAGTTACACAAACAAAGCTAGATCCAGCAGGCCTGAATCCAGTCTATGCCACAGCAAACAAGGCACCAACTTCAGTAAGAAGCAGTTCAGATATGCATGCACTATACGCCTTCAATCAGAAATTCCCAGCTCAGAAGGGCAGAGTCCAGCCTCTCCTCCCACAAGAGTGCAGACCACAAACCCTCTTAATGTAAAATAACTGGCCTGAAAGCCCAAGTGCTTAAACCAGAATTAATACACTTTTAGAATAACAGACACTGAGCCCTCAATCAGCAGTTCCCAACCTAGAAGGATGTAAGCTACCTGTTCTGCCACTACAGTGCAGACCACAAACCCTCTCAGTGCAAAACAACTGGTCCGAAGCCCAAGTGTTTAAACCAGAAGGCTTAGAATGAGTTACACCAAGCAGTAATAAATACAATTGAGTACTTTTAAGATGATGCAAAAGTAAAAAAGTAGGTAGAAACACAAGTACAGTAAAAGCAGATGAAATTTTTTTTTTTTTTTCTGAACAAGTGCTGAGATCAAAGAAACAGATTTGAGTGCTGAAACTAGAAAACTGGCTAGTTATAGGGAAAAAAACTAAGCTAGAAGGCTTCCCTCCAACACAGAAGGGCTTGGGGGCTCAGAACCCTACAAATAGTCTATACCACTTAACAGGAAAGGCAGGAAACAAGCTTAAATTTTTTTTTTTTTTCTGTTTCCCAGATGCTCTCTTTGTACACAGTAGGCGTGCCTGAAATCAGAATATGATCTCACTGCACTCAGTTGAGTGAGCAAATGAGATGGGCCCAGAAGGAGTATCCAAACACAAATTTACAAGAGGGGCGGGCAGCTGCAAGGCCACTAAGATTAACACCAAAACAAAAACAGGGAGGGTGGGTGGGACTAACTGAAGAGCAGAGTGAAAACTTCCAGTTCAGCTAATATTCCTTCCACACAGTTAAAATCAATTTAAATACTGTATTTTTTTGAAAAAAAAAGCAGATAAAGGTATTGAGTTGGAATATGTCCTGCGAGGTGAAAACCAAGGGAGTGAAGCGCTACAAAAAAGATTTCGCCAATACCTTCAAGGTACAACTAATATTTCTTGGTACGTTGAGGACACGGCGAGTCCTGATGACGTTAATGGTAAGTCCGTTGACTCTGATAGACTGTATAAGCTACTCAATGATATAGAGAAGGTGTTTATGAAATTAAAATGCCAGCAAACTCAAAGGCTGCATTTCCAGTTTTGTTTAGACCGGAAAATCATTCCACGTGGGCTGAGGGTTTTCACTATGCCGAGTCAAGGCAGAGAATATCTGGACTTACTTGCGAGATGGCAGCTGTTGAACGTAGAGGTAAGCCGAAAATATTTACAGCTGCTTATAGACTTTTTTAAACCAGAGGAAGCAGCATTAGCAGAGAGTATTGACAGTAAACAGAAATCTCTCTTTAGAGACTTCCCTTTTAAACTGGTGCAACCGTTATTTGAGAACTTATTGGATGGTGTGTCTGCTTTTGAGAGAAAGTTTTTGCAGCAGAAGAGACATAAGGCAACAAGGGACATTGACGATTTTAAACGTGGCCATGTCTTTGTATGGCCCAGACATGGACAAGACAATATGACAGACTCTGTGGTTGCACCTACAGATGTAACCATACAGGATGTAATAACGTTGAGCCATTAAATTGTGATATGAATGTGAATGTTAAACAACTGAATATTAATAGCGAATTAGACAATGTTTCTAAGGATAGTGCAACCAGCGATGTTATTTTAAACGATGATATTAACCAATTTAAAAGTGGTAGGGATGATGCTATTCTTAAGGAAGGGCTTGATACAATAGCACTTAATGATACCTCTAACTGTAATGCAGGAGATTTGGTGCACTCTAATTCTGACTCTACAGATGTTATACACCTCGTGCATTCTAGTGTCCATTCTGGAATGAATTTATACCCCGATGTACGTATTGTTAAGGATAAATCAATAGAAGTTGAATCTGACATTGTAGTTAGACCCAAAGTGTTGAAAAATTCAGCAGGGCAAAGTATTAATGCGAATCAGGGTTTACCTTTTCCTTTGCCAGTACGCATGGAGAAAGGTCCGAGGAGGACATGCTCCATGAGCCGTGGCAGACAGAAAAGGAAGCTCTCAGGGGACGTTCCAATCCATCAAACATTGAAGAAGATGTGGAACAGCAAACATTGATACATAATATATCCAAAATTACACTGACTACAGATGATATAACATTATTAGAGAAGGGGTTGAATTTTATTCCCAGAAGCCATAGTAAGCTAGTTGACACAGTGCTTGATTTGAAATTATTTTGTAGAAGTGTAATGCTTAAGCTTATATATAAAGGGACAACTGATGAACCAATTGAAAGAAGGCAACCAGCTTTTAAGAATCTGAGTGAATATGTACCAATACACCATCCCCTAGTAGAAGCTTTTTTCAAGCTGACTGAGGATGAGTTATATGAATATTATGATAACAGGAATATGAGTAGTAAACCCTGGAGACAAGATAATCTCACATTTAGGGAGAGGCAGAGTCTTAAGAAATTACAGGATGACCCTAACATTATTATAAGACCTGCTGATAAGGGTGGTCGATTAGTTGTAATGGACATGTTGCATTATATCACTTCCATGGAATCTATGTTGAGGGACAGCTCTTATGAAACTATAAACTTGGATGATGTATGTGGTATCATTACGTACATCAGTGATACATTGTTGGATATTTTTAAAAGTCATTTAATAGATAAAGAGTTATATGACTATTTGACAATAAGTAAACCGATCATCCCGAGTATCCACGGGTTACCTAAGATACATAAAGATCTTCATAAACTACCTATGAGACCAATAGTTTCAGGTAGAGGTTGGATCACTGAACACTTGTCTGTATATGTAGAGAAGCATCTTAGAGTGGTCTTGAACAGAAATGCTTATGTGTTAAGAGATTCTAAACAGTTCTTAACTGAGTTATATGACTGTATTAAACAATATGAAGAGATGGATGGTACTCTTTTGGTCACCTTTGATGTGCAATCCCTCATCACCATTATTCCTAATGAGTTAGGTCTTGCTTATATTTCTGAATATTTAAAGGAACATAGTGAATATACAGCAGTCGATATAGACTTGATAGTTCATTTTTTAGAATTGATACTTGAAAACAACTTATTTATGTTTAAAGACATGATATATAGACAATTAGATGGCGTAGCCATGGGCACACCTTGTGCCAGCAGCTACGCCAACATGTTCTTGGCATATTGGGAGGAACATGTGTTGTTCTGTGAGACACTATTTAAAGCACATGTGATCTTTTATCGACGCTTTGTAGATGATCTCTTCCTTCTTTGGAAGGGAACAGACCTTCAGTTACAGACTATGTTTTCGATTATGAGCAATTTGACTACCTGTCTTAAATTTACAATGCAGTACTCAGATCAGAAAATATCATACTTAGATTTGTATATAGAGAAGCTTTCATGTGGCATGATAAATACGGGGGTACATCGTAAATCCTGTTATAGTAACTCCCTACTTATGAGATCTAGTATGCATCCACCGTTTGTATTCAGGAATATAATGAAGGGTCAGGTGATTAGAGCTTCTAATCTGAACCCTACGGAAGAGGGCTTTAATGTTGAGTTAAATGACCTCAGAGATAGATTGATACATAGGGGATATGGTGGTGGAGAAGTTAATCAATATTTAAGGGAAGCTTGCAATCTCTGTACGACTTCAGCCTCACCATATTTTGGACCTGGATGTTCCCAACAAGATGTGAGGGAATATAGTACCCACTCGGATGTTAAGTTTACTACTTATTTTTCATCAGATTATGGGAAGGTTAAGGAGATCATTGGTAAATATTGGGGTGTTTTACACGTTGATGAAGAAATAAGAGAGATAGTGGGGGATGAACCTCATTTCATCTACAGGAATAAGAATAATTTAAAGAAACTACTCTGTTATCCCAAATTTGATAGAAGAGATAGGGGCACTGGACATACTAGACCCTGTAAGCATTGCAATTTCTGTTCTTATATAGATGAAAGCATTAGCTTCTTGCATCCAGACACATATGTAATTTTTAATACAACCATTGAGGCTAATTACATGACACCTCATGTGGTATATTTGGCTATCTGCAGTTCATGCAGCTCTTTCTATGTTGGGAAAACCAACCGCCCTTTGCGTGATAGAATGAGAGAGCATATATACCACATTAGGAAAGGCACACAAAGCAATGCCTTAGCCAAACATGTTACTTTGTTTGGAGAAGGACATACTTTCTCATTTAAGGTTTTAGAAGTCATAACACCAAATAAGAGGGGAGGTGATGTTGTGAACTACACTGACAGTAGGTAATGTGAATGGATAATTTTATTGAGAGCTGATTCTGGATCAGGTCTTAATGAACGAGCTTCAGTAAAACCCAGACTGAAGCAGCGTAGGAATATAAAGTGAATTGAAATATTATTATGTATATTTTCATATGTATTTTTGATTTTAATATATAAGTATTTGTATTTATAGATATGTTTGATTAATCATGTTTTTACATATGAATTTATGTAGTTCATATTTATTTATTTATATATTTGTTTCTGTGAAAATTCATTTTTATACGCATGACAATATCAGTGTTGCTTTAAGACTTGATTAGACCTCTCATTAGATAGGTTGATTAATTAATTAATACTGTTCTTATACCCTGGCTCTCAGTGTTTCTGTCATAGATCTGATGAAGCTCATGTAGTGAAAGTGCTTATCTGTCTTTTATAATATAATAAAATTGTTTTTATATGGACCGATCTGTCGTTGTTTGGATGTACTAGGAACCACCATTGCCTCACTTTCAGCATACACTTTGATTGATTGTATTGGATTTATCGTTGAAGAGAGGCATTAACCTGTTTTTGCAGCAGTCTTTGGGTTTTATGTAATTATTTAAAGTTTAAGAAAACTTTTAATAGTACCTTGTCATTGTAAATGTTTCCTTGCCCTGTATTATAAGTCAATGTTGTTCTGCGACCTGCTAAGATTAAATATATCAGCTTTGTTAGAATATGTAGGAGGCAGTATTAGAAAAACAACTTTTCCTGAAGGTATCCATTAGAATTCAGAATGCCTGTAGCACATTCAGTGAACAGTATATAGTATCGTGAGTTCCATGAAGCATTTGACCATATTGAGTTTTCCTGGATGCCAGCTGTGGCACATGGTACAGTAGTATGTAGTATGTTATGTGCTGTAACTGGCTATTTAGATTTGCAGAAAAAGGTGTGGACACCTAATATTGTAACATTATGAACAAGGGAACATAACTATAATACTAGCTGAAAACTCTGATCATTGTTAGAAGGGTAGTGGCTAGGTAGAGAATGGAGCCATTTCTGTCAGTTAGGCTTTGATGACTGTAAATGTCCATGAAGTAGCTTGTGACATTTTTATTCTGGATGCATTTGTACCACATGTGAGTGTAATATGAGTGAGTTATTTTTGATCTCTTGTTTCTATATCAGAGTATGCTTTACACATAATTTTGCATGTATAATAATGAGCACTAAATTAAATCATTAGCAGTTCTGACTACCTTGAGTGTCGATGATTGACTATGAATATAAAAAAGGCAGTAAACACAAAAGCCTGAAAAGTTAAATAAATACTCCTGGTAGGTTACCATGAGAAGCAACAGTATATGGTTAAATTATACCCCTCCCCAAACCTGACCCTGGGCCGGATTCACGAAGGCTTGCATGGAGTCTTAGAGTAGAGTAAGACTCCATGCAGCCATCATGTCCGACGAGCGATCCAGGTACAGCCTGCAGGGGCGTGCAAGAGAGCTCCTAAAACGGCTCTTACACGGACAGGGCTGGGATATGCAAATTACCTCAATTGCAGGTGAAAAGCATGAAAATGAGGTCGATTTGTGATTCAGGAAACCCGAACCTGTCCAAGTAAGAGCAGTGTTATTTGCAGAAATGTAATAAACCAAAAAGACCAAAAAACACTTAAAATGAAAAAGAAACAAGTGGAGTGGTAGGAGAAAGCTGGTAAAGAGCTAATAAAATTCCCGTTGTAATCACTGCAACAAAATCGTTTATTAGGTAAGCACTTTCGGTGGTAAAAATATTCCACCTTCTTCAGACCAAGAACAACCTCGAACAATGCATTTATATAATCCTATTACTCAATTAGTTAATTATTTGCCCTATAAAAATCAATCAATTAATCAATAATTAAATAAAATGCAATATTCATTTAAATAAAAGATAATAATGATAGTAACCATACTTAATAAACAAACAATATTAACATACTATAAACCATGTTAAACTCACAAGACTTTTTTTTAAACCCCTCATCTACTAGGAAACACAAATATGTCGTGATTCATGGAGCTTCTTGGAAAACATTAATAACTTGGAATATAAGGACAATAACATATTTGTTACTATTGATGTGAAAGATTTATATACGGTAATTCCTCATCAATTGGGTATTGAATGGGTGAGAGAATTTATGTTGTTCAAGAAAGTTGATCACGACAAAATATGTTTGACCGAAACCCTTTTAGATCTAATTTTGTTTAATAAAGCTCCTTTATTAGCTCTTTAGCAGCTTTCTCCTACCACTCCACTTGTTTCTTTTTCATTTGCAGAAATGTACTCAGTTGACAACTGAGTACTGTTCTGCAAATAGCAAAACGGAGCTGTGACAGCTCCAAATAAAGGTTGCATCCATTGCAGGAAGCATGCCAATGGCCAAATATATGGCCATTGGAAATGTTTCCTGATGCAATATGAAAATAAAAATATTTTTTTTCTCCGATTTCTGATGTTTAAGTGTAGTGCAGCACCGCGCAAACGGGCTGCGCTCTAAAACCCAGAAAACTAAAAATTAAAACACACAAATATGGATCTTATTTAAATTGTTAATGTACAATGCAAGGGAATGGCAGGCTGAAGACAACATGGCCACCGAGTAGAGGTTGCTAAGGGGGGAAGCTCAGTCTAAGAGATGTAACCAAGCATTAGTAGGCAATCCTATGTAAATGAGGGTTAGGATAGTGAATCGCAAGTTTACATAGCAAATGAGCACAATCAGGGGAGTGTAGGAGTAGGATAAGGGGAGTAACAGAATAGAAGATAGGTGACATCACGAGGGGGGTATGTATGAAAGAAGTGAAGCTCATTGGAGCAGAGTTGCATGTGTCTACTGTCATTTACACATCATGGAAAGAGGTGTGTCAACAGGTAGGCTAGGGAAAGGCAAGAAATGGAAGGTGTATGCCGTGGATAACACCAAAGTTTCTTGCTGAGCGTGCATGCGCGTGTGTGCGCACCTGTAAACCCGAGTAAGACAGAGTGTGTGCGTGTAAGCATGAGTGCACGTGTTTAAGCCGGAGTTAGCATGTATAAGGCTGTTTAAAGAGTTGTAAGCACGTTTGCACTGGTGTGCAGGCGTTTTAACCCAAATAAGCAAGTTTTAGTCCGTGTAAGCATGTGTGCGCGTGTGTTAGCTGCTGTGCACGTGTTTGCGCTTTGCGCTGTGGCGCCCCCTAAGGAAACAGAAAGGAAAAAGGAAGCACAACAAATAGTAGGAAGCTACCAGGGAGTGCTAGCAGAGCTAGCAGGTGAAAACAATCAGAATCAAGCAATTACACAGGCAGTACACTAGCCCAGCCCAGCCTAGCACTTAAAACTCTGCAAACAACAGTCCATTATGTTTCTCACAACAGACACTGCAGTAAGCTAATAGAAGTGAAAACTGAAAAAGCTTTACTGAGACAAAGAAATGTTAGGGGCTGCCATTGCTGTTATAAGGCAACATATGCAACATGCTGAGGGTGATGACAATGGAAATGCTGCTGGACAACCCACAGTGAGGAGACGGAGAAGAGTGTACAGACCCAGGGTAACCTACCAGGGGCTGCATGAGCTGGAGATAGTGGAGCGCTATAGAGTGGACAGAGACCTCCTGCAGAAAATTGTTGAGCTGTGCAGGCCATGCCTCACACACAGAACCAACAGAGGGGAACCCATCCCAGTGGAAACCAAGGTATGTGTTGGCCTAAGAATATTAGCAACACGTACCTTCCAGAGACCAACTGGTGATATGATAGGGATATCACAGGCATCAGCATCCAGGGTACTGCACCAGTTCCTGGATGCCAAGTCAGCACATGTCGGTGATCATGTATATTTCCCCAATTCCCGTGAGGTATTGGCCAGCAATATGTGTCTCTTCCAGCAAATAGCGGAATACCCTGAGGTAGTGGGTGCAATAGACTGCACGCACATACGCATCAAAGCACCAGCCGGTGAGCGGGGTAGGGTCTACTTCAACTGCAAAAGCTTCCCCTCCATCAACTGCCAGGTCGTGTGTGATGCCCAGGACATAATACTGAATGTGTGTGCAGGCTGCCCTGGAAGCTACCATGATTCCCATATCTGGCATCTGATGCAGCTGTACCAGACATTTGCCAATGGGGACATCCCACATGGTCACCTATTGGGGGATGCTGGCTATGCACTGGAGCCGTGGCTGATGACACCCATCAGAAATGCACAAACACCTGAACAGGAAAGCCATAATGAGGCACACGCACAAACTCGTATTGTAATAGAGCGTGTTTTTGGGCTGCTCAAGTCACGGTTCTGGTGCCTGGACACATCTGGTGGAGCCTTGCAGTACTCACCAACTACATGTACCCAAATTGTCATGGTATGTGCTATGCTACATAATATGATCCTGCAAAAACAGCTGCAAGCAGGACCAGCATAGGCCTGGGCCAAACAGCCCTCCACCATTGCCAAGGCCATCACAGGCAGAGCGTGACTCGGAGGAGGAACAACCTGAGCCTGCCCCAGTAGGCAGAAGGAGGCATGCCCAGTATGCTTTGGCCTTGGCAAAGAGGCAATGCATAGCACATGCACTGGCTCAGTAGGAACTCTGGAAATGATACCTCTCTCTGACTTGCACATATAGTAAAAGGGATGCCTAAGTTGACACTACCTGCTTTCAAACATGTACAGGGAGTGTAGTATGTGCATCCGACATAGACAGCCCTGCAGCACCACCTAAGGCATGATTGCCATGTGTTAAGCAATATAAAACAGTGCTAAACAGCATTTACCACCATGTAGTATATGCAAACAAAATCGCACACACCAACTAGCACAACTATGGTCAATGTTGAGTAATATTGGGCAACGTCCAGCAATGTTGGTGAATATTGAGCAATGTCGGACAAGCCTGGCCTAAGTAGGGCATAGCTGAACAAAAGCCAACATGCTCATATTTGTTTAACTGGCCCTTAAGCAGTCTGGTCTGCTCAGTATGAAAATATAAAGCAGTGATGGGCCTCAGACCCAGGATACGGTGCACCATAGTCAAAGTACTGAACCACTAAACCATGACAGTATTGCAGTGGTCAGCCTGTATGAAGGAATGTTGATTAGTCTATGAAAAGTATCTCATGGAAACCCTGCAGGCACAGCATAATCCCTGTCAAGTTATGACACAAAGGTGAGTCCTGCAGTAAGAACAGAACCTAACTTCCAACACACAGTATAAATGTTAATATTGGCCATGTTCACACACATCAACAAATGTAGTGGACCTCAGATAGCAACATACTGAAAGGTCACACTGGGCATGCTCACACACTTGAATAAATGAGACAAATGTCAGGCAACAAAACACGGAAAGCCTGAACTGGGCATGCTCACACAGGCCATGTCTGAGTACAGCAGTGGGCCACGCATATCTGGCAGTTGCATGTGTTAACCCAGGAACCTGTCACTATCCAGCAATCCACCCTGTGCACACAGTTATATGACCACAGACACATCTATAATATAGTAGAACCCTGTCATAATCAAATATGTTCTGCAGATACCGAAGTTGTTCATAGAAACTGGTAAAGCAAAGACGATAAAGACGTGCAAACAGTATCAGCAATCAACATTGTGCATCCTGAACATTAGCATAGGTTCAGAGGTCGATACTATGCTCTCTGTCCTAGGGCATGTACAAGCCTAGCCAGAGTGTGTTTGGCATTCGCAACTCTGTCAGATTACTACACTGTGTGCGTGAATAGTAGGTCACACAAGATAGCCCTTGTATGTTTAGGCTAGTGTGCCTCTGTCTAGCAGGGACACAGAAGATATCCCAGGGGTAAACATACGATCACCCATACAGTCATCAAGATGTCTCCTGTAGGTGGTCAGTGGGTGGCTCTGCCTATGTGAAACTGGGATTACAATCTGGAGTGAGTGGAGGCTCTGGGATAAGAATCTGTCCCTCCAGCATGTCCTATTAACATCTGTGCTGAGGTATACGTCCCTGGAGTGTTTAGCTCCAAGGGAGTCGGATATCCTGAAGTGGAGCATGTGCAGTAAATCTGGATTGGGTATATCTGTAAACAACAGGCACACATCATATCCAAGTAGATGGTAAGCGACTGAGTAGAGCTGGAGTTACTGCATCCGAACTGTGCAGGGCATCTTTGTGAGTCCCTAGATCTGCTTGGTGAGGAACTTCGGTGGCCAGTACAGTTTCTGCAGGTGTCGGGAAAGGTACACCCCAAATGTGGCATTGTAACCAAGCATGGTTGTGATGAGTATAGGGGCACAATGACCTCACTCGATCTAGATGTGAAACCATATGGGATAAGGTGGCCCACATAGAAGGTGTGTCCAACCACTTTGGCAATGTGAATGTCAAAGGTGAAAGTACGAACAAGTCATATCCCCAAACCCCTAACAACTCCTACCATATGTAATAGAGTACTACCTATGTGGTAATGTGTGGGCATGTTGTTATTCCCAAAGGGGATGACTATGCAACTAATGGCATTTAGCTGTAGGGCATGGCTCAGGCACCAGCCATCCATCTCTGTGAGACCCTGTTTGAGTATGCGTGTGGCAGCTGGAGAGTTGATCATGGCACCCAGTTTGCAGTCAAGTGCAAACATGTTCAGCCATATTCCCCCTGTGGTAGCCTGTACGTCAGTCAAATATATACTGAACAAGAGAGGTCCCAGGACCGAGCCATGTGGGATGCCATGTGTAACTGGTGTATAATCAGACATAGCACCTGCAATTCTGACCATGTGGGTGCTATCCCTGATCCAGGTAGCAATCCATCGTGTGAGATATGTGTCCGTATCGACACTGGTGAGCCTATGCATAATGGCCCAGTGGGTTATTGTGTTGAAGGGTTTTGCAAGGTTCAGGTAGGCTGTGTGGACAACCATCCCTATGTCGATGGACCTGTTAACCGTTTAAAGAATACAAACAGGTTCAAGAGGCAAGATCTGCCCACAACAATGCTGAAATGTGTAGGACACAGTGTCTGTAGGTTCCCGATGTCTATGTGTATGAGTCCCATGACAATACGCTCCATAGCTTTGCAGAACAGGCTAGTTAGACTTATAGGGCAATATTGTCTGTAGTGCGTTTTGGCACCAACTCTGTGGAGTGGGACCACTGTCACTGTACGCCATTCCTTGGGTACATATCCTGTAGTAACTCCGATATTGAACAGTGATGTAATGTGAGGGTTACGTCTGTCATGAAGCTCATGTAAGATGCAGGCCGGGACACCGTCTGGTCCCATTGATACTATGATGTATGCTTTGGGGAGGGCAGCACACTCCTGTTACTGTGTGATGTCAGGGAGGTTATACTCTGTTGGGATGGATAGTTGCTCCTTAGGGGGATGGGGGGGAGACAAATGCACTGAACCTGTTTGCCAGGATGCTGGCAATGCCAGTGGGTTCAGGGTACATTTAGTCAGTATGCAGTAACTCATAGCATATCAGTGAGCATCCACCCAGGTTCCTGACATAACTGAAGAAGGCCGTGTGATAGTCCTATGTGTCTGGTGAAATTGTCCGGTAGAAGCAGCCCTTAGAAAAGTTCATGAGTGATCGTAGCTGTCTGCTAGTACAGATCACAGATGCCTTCCTAGTCTGGGATTGTGCTCTATCATGTAGTAGCATCCTTCTGATGTTGTACAGCTTATTAATGGCTGGGGTCTACCAGACAGGTCCCCTGCCATTGCAGTAGTGAGTCCTATTGTTATTTGGGATAGCACAATCCATGCAGTCCACAAGGTGTCCATAGAATGTGTATGTAAAGGATTCAGCAGTGTGAGCCATATTTGCCACTGTCTCAGGGTCTCTGAAGGATACCACCTTGTTTTGGTGAAGTGAGACGTTGGCTCATGAGAAGTTCACCAAGATTATCCAGGATAGGTGTGTGGAGGGTATATGTATGTCCAGTGAGAAGGGTATATGTATGTCCAGTGAGATACATGTATGTTCTGACCTTACCAATGAGGGGTATATCGCTGGTGTGGAACATAGAGTCCTCATGTTGGTGATGATCAGGTCCAATATGTATTCCTCCTTGTGGCTGTGCTGACTGTTTGTGCCATAGCATATGAGTCTACAAATTGTAGCAACTGTTGGGTGAGGGTCTTGGGGCTTGAGTAGTATCCCCAGTCAATATTTGTGTATATGAAGTCACCCAATATAATGGTGTTTGTGGAAACCTTCATATTCTTCATAGTTCCCATGAAAGCCGAGTGTGGTTCCTGCGTTTGGGAGGGTGGTCTGTAGCAGGCAACAAACTGAAAGGCAGTTTTGCGCAATGGTAGTTGTATATGTATGGTCTGTGATGCTTTGTGCAGTGCTACTAACCCGGAGGTGAGTGTATCTATGATGTATATGGATACTCCCCCTAGTTGTGTTGTCTGTTCCAAGTCTTGTTGTCAGAAAGCATGGTATGTAACATAACCTGGTAGTGCTGGTGTGCATAAGTGAGCCTGAACCAGGCATCTGTTAGTGCACAGATATCGCTATCCTGCATACTGAGGAGAGTCCTGAGTGGCCGCAATATGAGGGTAACACATCTGGTGTTGAGCAGCATTACCCTTAGTTTCATTTAACCTGTAATGTCTATGGAGGTGGGTTTGTCATTTGAGCCCTGTTTAAAAAAGGCACTATGGTGGTAGCAAGAGCCTTAGCCAGCATTCAAAAGTCCAAGGGTGACAGGTGTAAGCTGTCCATAGTGAAGCTACATGGCATGTTGAGCATGTCACCACAGGCTGACAGACACTGTATCCCCTATGAATTAAACAAATTTGTTAGGCAACTGTTAAACGTGATATGTTTGTCTGTATACTGTGACATCATAATTGGTGGGTGTAAGATGCTAGACAAGGTCAGGGTCATACTGGCCTGGGTTACATAATCAGAGTGTTCCTCCATGTATCATGTCATGTGGTCCAGGGAGTAACGTCTGAGGTTTTACTCACCAGCATGGACAATGATGGTGCCAGTCCTGTACTTGCTTTGGAGTGACCTGACTGCCTGTGTTATATGGCAGATCCTGGCACCCAACAGACAGCCCAAAGTGACTATTCCCTTGTTAGGGCTGGTGAGTGGTATGTCAGTGGTCTGACAATAAGTGTTGCCTATTACAAGTGTATTAGGTGTGTTGTTTCACCCGAAGGGCAGTGACTGTGTGGCACACTGACATTGTGAACTATGTGATATGTGGGTATTGTAGTGGGGTAGCAGTTGTGTGTGTGTCTGCTCTGGAGATCTCTGCTGCTTAGGCAGAGTACATTTACAGCATCCAAGTATGTCTATGTGTGATAATGTGGTTTGAGTGCTGTCGCTAGAGGATATGTGAGACTGATATGTGGTGTGTGTGGTTACCTTTACCACCTGATATACTGTGCCAGTCATGGGTCGAGAGAGTTCAGCACCCTGTATGTCTCTATAGGTGCATCTCACACATGTATCTGAGTTTGTCGGGAGGAGGAGAGGGTTGTCTGTGTACATGAGGCAGATGTGACATTGTGTCAGTATCACAATATTCACCAGCTGGACTGGAGAGTACACACAAAACCAACCCCTGGACATGCCAGGATATTATGATGACATACTCTGTAGCCTGATCACAAAGGATCAGTAGGGTGTTACGTGTGTAAAAGAGTATAACAGGGATTAGTGCTCATGTTCGTTGGTGTTTTGTAAAGAGTAGCTGAGAAGGAGTCCAGACTGAATCATGACACCTCCTTCAGCTATGTCATAAATAGTAATGTACACCCATATATGTCCTGAGTCAGGGCCAACTGTACCTGACTGACAATGCCGACATCCTGACAGACAGGCCTATATGTACATACCCACCTCCCACTGACAACAGGCCATATCATCATAACATGAGATATCACATGTAGAATGGATGAGCAGCTACCCCCACTGCCAAAAGCATGGCAGCAAGTAGAATACATTGATTCCCAATATGTGTCATGCACAAACTACAGAACAAACAGATCCTGCACCTGAACAGTCAGCTGAGCCTCACCCCCTACACAGGATGTGGAACCGTTGAATGTGTCACAGCAACATATGGCACTCCAAACAAGTGTTGGTGCACAACACACCATGGGAAGTCAAGTCCAGTCCATCACGGTTGCAGTCATAAACAGAACTATTGGAAGCTGACATACACACAACCCTACCAACTGTGGTATGTTCATGTGTGGATCATGGTTCCCAAACATGCTAGACTGTTTGCAAGGCAGCCACCCAGGACATACATCAATGACCACATCTACACATGTCTCACATAGACTTTGAATAGCCCTTTATCAACATCCCAGACACATGAAGTATCCACAAAACCAACAAGCTGTGCATAAATATGTGTTGACATATGATGGAATGCAATGTGTCCACAGATAGATCACACAAGGTAAGGATTATGAGGTCTTGTTCAAGCTGATGACACCTGCTGACCCACATGGACCATTCCTGGAATGGCATAAAACAAAGTGTACACACATCACCATGTCCAGTCTGATGATGTCATCATACTATAAATACAGCAGGAGAAGGGAAACCAGCTAGTAAAGCAAATAGTGTGCTGTGTTAATGTGTCTCTCTCTAGTATCATAACATAGTTAGGTAGGGGTTTGAATCCTGCAAACATTGTGAGTGTGTGTGTGGGTGTGCGGGGGTGTGTATGCGTGCAGTTACCTTTGAGAGGTTCTCCCTTTTTGGAGACTGGGAAAACCCACTAAAAGAGGTACATTCCTCTTTGGAAACTCTGATGATGTCACCATCCTACAAATACAGCAGGAGAAGTGAAACAACCTAGTAAAGCAAATAGTGCACCATGTTAATGCATTGCTCTCTAGTATCATAACATAGTTAGATAGGGATTTGAATCCTGCAAATGCTGACTGTGTGTGAGGGGTGTGTGTATGTGTGCAATTGTCTTTGAAAGGAGTGCCCTATTTGGAGACTGGGAAAACACACTAAAAGAGGTACATTCCCCTTTGGAAAGACTGATGATGTCACCATCCTACAAATACAGACGGAGAAGAAAAAACACCCAATAAAGCAAATAGTGCGCCGTGTTAATGCATCGCTCTTTAGTATCATAACATAGTTAGGTAGGGGTTTGGATCCTGCAAACACTGACTGTGTAAGTACAATTGTCTTTGAAAGGAGTGGCCTTTTTGGAGACTGGGAAAACACACTAAAAGAGGTACATGCCTCTTTGGAAAGACTGATGATGTCACCATCCTACAAATACAGATGGAGAAGTAAAACTAGCCAGTAAAGTAAATAGCGCGTTGTGTTAATGCATCCCTCTCTAGTATCATAACATAGTTAGATAGGAGTTTGAATCCTGCAAATGCTGACTGTGTGTATGTGTGCAATTGTCTTTGAAAGGAAGGAGTTCCCTTTTTGAAGACTGGGAAAACACACTAAAAGAGGTATATTCCTATTTGGAAAGACTGATGATGTCACCATCCTACAAATACAGATGGAGAAGGGAAACCACCCAGTAAAGCAAATAACACGCCGTGTTAATGCATCTTTCCTCTAGTATCATAACATAGCTAGGTAGGGGTTTGAATACTGCAAATGCTGACTCTATGTCACTGTTGATCAATGCAGTGTGGGTTTTGCTTTTACTATGGTATGACATATTATGATTACAACAGTAAGTACATTGCACACATCAGGTATCTGCGTGGCAAATATATATGTGTACATGTCCCCTCAATCAGTACATAGGTGTGAAGCCTGCATACTACATGAATACATTTGTTTCCATTGACAGGTTGTGCCATTGCTTCTCAAATCGTAGGTCACATATGTATGTATGTGACAAGGCTGTCCACTGTCGTGATCTGTGCCCAAGGTCATCTGTGCCACACACACCCATGACAGTTATCTAAGAGTAGTGTGAGTGAGGGTATATGCCTGGGGTATATGTCAGACATGTTCATACACAACAATGACTGCCAGTAATGGACAGTCTTTGTAGGTGTACAACTGCTTGTGGATATGCATTCAGGCCTCTAATGTCTTATGTGATACACCTTGGGACCCCACAATATCTATGAATATGTGGATACCAAGGGACACATGACATAACATGAGGCCGTATGTACACATTGGTACCCAACATACATGTTGAGGGCTACCACCTGTGTAGTACTGACGGGATAGTATGTATAGTACATGTGGATGACTATGTCATAGTCGGCTTACTGCTATACAGCATGTATCAGACAACAGGTATCTGTCTGTATTATACCCTTGTGTAGGATATGCGTCCCATCCAGGGAATGCATTGTAGGCCAATGCATGCATTTCCAGATATGGATGGACACATCCCTAGTGTGTTTGCATGTACCTAAGGGGGCTATATGCCAAACAGGTGTGGTCACAGGAGTGGGTGGCGGTCATTACCACTGGTCAGTGTTATAGTGTAGCACCGGAAGGATCCAACTGTTACTGAGTTCCCTACAGCTGTGTGTCATTTGTCAGGACATCATCCAATGATTGCTTATAGTCATGCTGTTGAGGTTGTGTATACTACCAGACCACAAATCATTGACAGATATTAACGGTATCACCCGCAGCATGGTGTCAACCCATGTCATACACACATGTCTACCCATGTTGGTACATAATTGTAGTAGAATGCATACTGTCCACTGAAAGATACTATGAGATGTTAACAATGTGTACAACAGGGTATGCCACACTTCCCATGTGTCCACTATGCACATATATGCAGACAGTACACACCCACCATGTTCACAGATGTACACTTGCTAATCTGTACTGCACACATCACACACGTACTGTCCACTCACTAACACATGCTGGCAGCACATTACACTTCAGCCAAGTGGCACATGGGTGGACAATACATACTCAGACCTAACAGTGGTGTAAACAATGCTACATTGACAACCAGAGCTTTGATGCATAATATCTGCTCAGATATACCTACAAGGATGTCATTACACTTTCCTGTTGACAACTTGCTAATATTGCTACACTGCTATAGTGTCACCCCATGCATCAGCACCATGTTAGCCTGTTCCTCCATCAATGTTATAGATGACAGGAGGTGACACAGGTATCATCATATGCATAGGGCATTTTGTTGTTTGCCAGAGCCTGACATTGACCTATCGAATCGACATGTCTGTGTGTGTGTGTGTGTGTGTGTGTGTGTGTGTGTGTGTGTGTGTGTGTGTGTGTGTGTGTGTGTGTGTGTGTGAAGGACAACAGTACAGCATGGGCCGATGTTGATGTAATGTGTGTGTGTATGTGTGAGCTCTAGTTGTTTGGTTAATGTGTGTGTGTCTGCATGCACACAGCTCTACCATGTGGCTGCCATATATGGTAGTTTGTGGGACAGCCACAGACTGTACCTGCTAGGCTGTACAGATCACTGTCTCCGGCCATGGATACAGTACCTGTGCCTGGCAGGGGTGCTACGGACAGTATCGGGTACCAACCCTGACTGGGTACTGTCATCAGAAGCAGAGGTATGATGACTGGACCCATGTCCCTGCTGGGACTGGCCAGAGCCACGTGCACGTGGTCTACTGGCACGGTCAATGGACAGGCCAGCCACAGCATTGCTGGGGCTGGTACTGCCACTACGGGAGAAGCTGTGAACTGTGGGCCATCCGTGACCACTGCCAGCTGTTGCTGTTGCTGGCATGCGTCCCCATCGACGTCGCAACCGTACCGCATGGTCCTGGCTCATGGAAGACATATTGTGGAGGGCATCTAATGTCTCCCCCCAACGTCTATCAATGACCTCGGTGTAAGTCCAGATGGCACCGGCAAGGTCACGGATGATGTCATTGATAGCGGTATAATGTGCCCTCTGTGCCCTACGTCCCTACATGGTGTACCGTTCCATACGTGCCTGAGCCTGCATTACAGCCCGGAACATACTGGACGTCTTAAGACCTCTGAGGGCACGCCTGCCAGGGGCAATACGACCAGCGATGCTCTCCCAAGAACCCCTGGACCTCTGCCTATGTGGTACCATTCCAGGAATACGGCTATGGCTGATGTGAGGGGGTGCAAGTGCCATGGGTAACACACTCTCCTGGTCAATGCCAACTGTATGCTGTCCCTCGCCTATGGCCATTGGTGGTGAGGGATGTCTTGACAGTATGAGTGTGTGCATAGATGGGGTTGAACGCTGTGTACTGTCGATTGGCGGACCAACGACAGACCCTGTCAAACCTTCCTGTGCCAAAATACATGTCTCATCATCACCACTATTCGTGGCAGTGGCTTCAGGTTCCCTGATGCTTGTGGCCAGCCCTAACTCAGCACCTGTGAGAGGAAGACAGGAAACACACTTTACGGTCTGCACATGAACACATGCACACATGCACACATACACAAGCACACATGCACACATAAACACATGAACACGTGCACACATGAACACGTGCAAACATGCACACATACACATGCACACATGCACACATGAACACATGCACGCATGCACACATGAATACATGCACACATGCACACATGAACACATGCACACATGCACACATGAACACATACACACATGAACACATGCACACATGCACACCTGCACACATGAACATGTGCACACAGGAATACGTGCACACATGAACACGTGCAAACATGCACACATACACATGCACACATGAACACGTGCAAACATGAACACGTGCACACATGAACACATGAACACTAATACACTCCTCACTACAGCACATATACACACACCAGCAATCCAAAACATACTCTATAGTGGGTGAATGTGGGTGTCAGTATCACAAGGTAAACAGTCACCACACATGTGTCAGCATGCAGAATATGTGTTGCACAAGACCATGCAGTGCAAGTGTAGACGCCCCTATTTAATGGCAGTATACATGCCTTTGATGCAACTGTGTAGTTCAGTGATTGGCTACACCCTGGAATGCAGTTTGTACATGGACACAACATTGCTGTGCAGGTATTATCAGCTCTGCAATGCCTTGTGCACCATCACTCACAAGTACACATGCCATGGCTGCATGTGCTATCTGTGTGACACATAGATATCCATGTCTGAGTACAGTTTCTGTGTCCATAGCAGATAATAGTGGGCACGGGTGTAGCACATACATGCTATGTACACACACACGGGATGAGTGGTGCATGTTGACGTGAAGGAATCCCAATGCTCGACATGGCCAGTGTACAGTGGTTATGGTGAGTGTGGGACATATTGCAGATATGTTGGTGCCAGACATGGCATGGCATGCTACACGACTGCAACATCAAACACCACACATACCCAATGTGTGTCAGGTGACCTATACACCCACTAGCATTCCAGGACATATATGTGACACTTTGTTTGGATGGTGACTGCTGCGCATATTGTGTATACTGGCATTTGTATGCACACACACAACATGCTATGCATGTTGTGCATAGGTGCATATGTTTGCACACACAAAACATTGAGGTGCATAGAAATGATTGCTATGAGTAGTACTGTGGTCACTGTAACTGGATGGGGTGTAGTATCCTGTGCCATCATCAACATGCATCTTGTAGCCACTCACAGTGACTAATGTGTGCAAGACCACTGCCTAGCATGCTGTACCTGAACTGCAGTGCTGTGGCTATGTTCACAATTACACAGCCACCTTGTACATGGGTGTGTGAGGTGCCCAATAGGGAGCATTGCCTAACATGTCTGTGTTATGTGTTGCAGAGTGTTGCACAGCCCCATGATAGGCCTCCACCCCTGAGGTACATCATGTTTGTGTGCATGACATGTGGGATACTGAAGTGTGACCTTACAGCGGGTGTGTGGTAATGCCAAATGTAGTATGTTTTCATGTACTGCGTATGATAAACGTGTTCTGTTGTGTACAGCTGTAGCAACTATGTATATCCAATGTGCAGTACAGTGTTGCACAATTGTGTCTGCTGCACTGTGCATTGCATGTGATTAAGTCAGCTACTGACTTTACTGAGATGATTGATGTCTCACAGCAAACATGCACAGCATGCATTATGCGTAGGTTTGTTATGTGTACATGGCCTACACCTCACCTATGACATGCACATTTCATTACCATTATTAAAGTGTTAACACACTCACCAGCATGTATCATCTGCCCTGCTGTCACACCAGAGGGACCTACAAGAATATGACACAGTTTGTCAGTGGCCACAACTGTGGCATTGCTACTGTGAGTGTGCTAAACTATAGTGGAACAACAGTCAACAGTCACAGGTGTACAGATACTATTCCAAATATCAGTACTGCACATGATAGGCAGCACAACTGCTAAATACACAGTACACATCTCACATATGCATATGCTAACTATACAGGTAATGGTAGTCTACAGCTAGGGCATATTACCTGCATGCTCCATGTCATCCTGCTGTGTGGCTCTGGCCACCATGATGACACATGTGTGATGCTGTTGCTGCTGTAGGCCAGGAGCCACCACGCTTAGGAGCAGCTCCTCCACTCTGGTAAGGGGGGGATGTATGGCCACCCCACCACCTGTGGCAAGCTGTTGCCTATGGATATCAAATGAATGCCGCCGGACATGTCTAATTAAATCACTGCAGTGATGGCATACCTGCTCATATGTCCGGTTATGCATGCCTATCTCATTTACCGGGCAAACAAGTTCTTGCCACAGTGCAGTACGCTCATGTTGGTGCTGGCTGGCCCTGGAAAAAAGCAGGTTACAGTGCTGCACCATGCTATTCTGGATTTCCTGCTCCTCCGCAGCTGTGTACGATGGATTGCGTTGATGAGCCATATCCCTGGAAGACAATTAAATTATATGTGTGAGCAAGTCATGTGGCACACTTGACATTATGAAGTACAGATATCACTTACCTGCCATATATAGCATCTATCTGTCTATCAGAGGATACACACGTTCAATACCACATATGAGTGCTCAGCCCACAACTGTCTGACAGTGCCTGCCACACTCCATTTCACAAACCAGTATACACCAGTAGTCGGCACACTGTTTGGTATACAATGCATGACCTCGCCCCGGGGGTACATATCAAGCTAATGCATGAAGACATATGTCATCCAATGCAATGAATGCAATGTACATTTACAGTATTACCAGTAAACCACCCTAGTCTTTGATGCCATACCCCTACCTAACATATGTGCACGGTTGTTAATATAGTTGGCATACTGCTGTAACAGAGTATACATGTTGCTAGGTACACACACATACCCTGTAACACACATGTGATTC